>NC_141599.1:52092563-52185063 GCF_047967505.1 Dipteris shenzhenensis | reverse complement strand
AAACTGCTGCGCACTAGTCTTCTACAGCCCGTGGGTAACAGCAAACTCTTTTTTCAGTCGTTTCCTTCCTTCCCGAAGCTTGTAGGTACCTGCAGGTGTCCATTTCAGGCTTGGAAATTGGGGATTTCGACTCCCGTGAGGTGCTGTAATAGAAATCAGCATGTGGACAGCTTACATGCACTCTATTTGTTGAGACATTGCCTTCCAGTCAAGGGGCTTTCTGTATTTTCTTTGTTGTATGCCCGGTTTATGCTTGGTACAGCAAGAAAAGTGCCCGTCCACTCAGGAATTGAGTGCGAAATTGGGGGATTTTATGCCTAATTCAGTTCAGAATTTTTGAGGTGCATTTGGAGCAAAAAGGGGATGCTTTGATCTCAGTTTTGACACTGAGAAGGGATTTACAGATTTGGGACAGCAAGTTAATGCAGTGACATTGCTCTTGTGCAGTGGAAGGGTGAAGTACTGAGGTTGTGCCCATCTCGGAAGAGATTTTTATTTGAGGTCTCTATTTTATTTCCTTGCAGGTGATCTTTGCAGTGACACATATTGCCATGGGGAAAGATGGTGTGCTTGATTTACTTTCAGCCGAGAACAAACTTGATGGCAGTAACAACTACCCTTTGTGGTCATACATGATGAAGCACATACTTGTAGCCAATGGGCTGAGCAAGATTGTCGAAGGTACTGAGGTTAGACCTGGTACACGTGCTACATCACAGGATGATGACTCTGCTACTACTTCTACTATCACATCTGGTAGAAGGATACCTCTCCACCACCGGTACCATCCACTGAGGCTCAACAAAAGTGGGATGAGAAAGATGCAAAAGCACATGCGATGATTGCATTGTTTGTGAAGACTGGTATTATTCCACATATACGGTCTTGCCAACGGCAAAGGATGCATGGGATTGTTTGGCTAATTTGTACCAGGTACGAAATGAGGCCAAAGTTGCCTATCTCAAAAGGCAACTAGAGCATCTTGTTATGCATGAGGGAGATGCTATGGATGATTTTCTCACCAAGTTCAAGGACTTGCGTGAACAGTTGATCTCTCTTGGGGAGGAGATGTCAGATGGCTCCTTGGTCACCATTATCCTTAATGGTATTCCTGATTCTTATTAGTCTCTTGTGTCCACGCTGCGTCTTATTATGAAAGGGAATCCAGACTCTTTCAAGCTTGATGACTTGGTGCAGGTGTTGTTGCAAGAAGAGCAATCAAGGGAGAACAGGAGTATCTTGAAGGAAGGGGATCAAGCCTTTTATGCAGGGCAAAAGGGGAAGGAAAAGGCTGAAAATAAATGGGCTGGAAAGGGCAAAACAGCACATAATCAGCCCTCTCCCAGTGTGGAGAAAGAGGATGCAAAGGGTAAGAAAAAGGGCAAGTGTCACTATTGCAGGAAGCCAGGGCATTACATCAGTGAATGTCACAAGAGGCTTGCAAAGGAGAAGGAAAAGGGCACTAAATCTGAAGCTAATGTTGCAGTCATGGATACACATGCAGGTGAGAAGCAAGAAGTTGCAAATTATACTCACATTACTCATGATGACTATGATGAGGAGTGGGCATTCATGGTAATTTGCAGCTATAATCCTTCCATGCATGATGATGTTTGTCTCTCTGTGGCTAGTACTCAGGAGTGGTACTTTGACAGTGGTGCTAGTAAGCACATTACAGCGCATAGAGAGTTATTTTCAGATCTTGTGACTACCTCACAGGGAGGTATGGTCACATGTGCCAATAACTCCAGCTATCCAGTGCAGGGAGTTGGCAAGGTTGTATTGCATTCAGCCCACGGTGGCTCCTTCACATTGAGTCACGTGTTGTATGTGCCAGGTATCAGGAAGAATCTAATATCCGTCCCTGCAGTTGCCTTGGGAGGATTAGATGTGAGATTCTCAGGACCCAAATGCACAGTGCATGATCTTGAGGATGCAGGTACCATAGTGGCATCAGGGACACTCCGCAGAGGGTTGTACAGGGTGGATCATTATGCAGCAGGTTCTCATGATGCTATGGCAGTGGTAAGCACGGAAGAAAGGGCCAATGCTGAATTGTGGCATGCACGGTTTGGTCACTTGAACTTCAAGAGCTTGCAGAGACTCCATACACATGACATGGTGGTAGACATGCCACATATACATGCCCCTGGTAGACATGTCTGTGAGGGGTGTATATTGGGAAAGATGCATCGGGCTCCATTCCTGAAAGATGCCACTGTAAGGGCTGTCCGGAAATTACAGCTTATACACAGTGATGTGTGTGGTCCCATGAGGACACGCAGTCTTGGTGGTTACTCATATTTTATCACCTTCATTGATGATTTCACATGCTTTATGTGGGTGTATCCTTTGAGGCATAAGTCAGAGGTGTGTGCCAGGTTTAAGGATTTCATTGTCATGCAGGAAAATCAAACCTCAGAGAGGGTGGGTACTTTGCGTACCGATAGAGGTGGAGAATATATGTCAAATGCCTTTTTGGCAGAAAAGGGGATTATTCATCAATGTACAGTGCCATACACCCCCTAGCAGAATGGGAAGGCGGAACGCAAGAACCGTACTAAGATGGAAATGGCATGGTGTATGATCAAGGCTAAGGGCCTGCCCCCAAGTTTTTGGTTGGAAGCAATCATTTGCAGCAATTATGTGTTGAATAGGTGTCCAACCAAAGCTCTCCAGAACATCACACCTTATGAGGCATGGACAGGCAGGAAACCTTCAGTTCAGCATTTGAGGGTGTTTGGATGCATGGCATATACACTTATCCCTGAGCACAAGCGGGGGAAGCTTGATGACAAGGCTGTAAAAAGCATTTTTGTTGGCTATAGCTCTGAGAGAAAAGGCTACCGGCTGTACCACCCAGGTACACAGAAGATTATTGTGAGCAGAGATGTATTTGCGGAGGATTCAATCCTGCCAATGCAGTCCATTAGGCAGCAGCCTGCAGTTTATTCACGTGACATCTTTGAGTTTTTATTGCCTCAGAGGGAGGAAAACACAGCCCCACATTTGGTGCCTGTGGAGGAGCCTGTGACAACAACAACGCAGCCCACTAATGTGCAGGAAATCAATGAACAGGAAATTACAGTTGGTTTGCAGCCAACTAATCTTGATGTGCCTGAATCTTCCAGAAGGGTACCTAGGTGGCTCACAGAGACACTAAAGGACAGCCCTCTTGATATGCCTTTGTCAAGCAGGACAAGATTGGGTGCACGCAGAGCTCAGGGTCTTTGTACTGAGTATGCTTTGGAGAGCACAAGTCATGAGGAAGAGCCTGTCTCTTTTGAAGAGGCAGAAGAAGATCCGCATTGGATTGCAGCCATGAAATCAGAATTTGATGCAATCATGAAGAATGATACATGGTTTCTGACAGACTTGCCAGTGGGCAAGAAAGCAATTGGTGTGAAGTGGGTTTATAAGATTAAGAGGCATGCAGATGGCTCAGTGGAGAGATACAAGGCTCGTCTTGTAGCCAAAGGGTATGCACAATAGAAGGGCATTGATTATGATGAAACCTTTGCCCCCACTTCCAGGATGACTACTGTCAGGAGTTTGATAGCATTGGCTGGCCATCATGCATGGGTTATACACCAGCTGGACATAAAGACCGCATTTCTCAATGGAGATATTACAGAGGAGGTCTATGTACTTTAGCCCCCAGGTTTTAAAGTGAAGGGACAGGAAGCTAAGGTGTGCAGGTTGCAGAAGGCCCTGTATGGTCTTAAGCAATCACCTAGAGCTTGGTATGCCAAGATTTATTCCCATTTGCTTTCACAGGGCTTTGTACGCAGTTCAGCAGAGAGTACTCTATACATTAAGAGTACTACTGAGGTGTTTCTCGTCATCGTACTTTATGTCGATGACATGCTGCTTACAGGACCTCGAGAGGATCATATTGCAGCCTTTAAGGCTGAATTATAGCAAACCTTTGAGATGTCAGACCTTGGTCCTTTGCACTACTATCTTGGGATACAGTTTATGCAGACAGAGAGGGGCATATTTTTGCAGCAAAGTATGTATATTCAGAATTTGCTACAGCGGTTTTCCCTTCAGGACAGCAAGCCCGTGGCTACTCCTGTGGAGCCAGGTGCAAGGTTGAGTCTTGAAGATAGTGGGGAGCCGTTTGATGGCACTCTTTACATGCAGGCTGTGGGATCATTACTTTATGTGTGCAACACTAGGCCTGACATACAATATGGGGTCTCTTTATTAAGAAGATATATGCACTACCTAGGAACAAAGCATTGGCAAGCAGTGAAACAGGTGTTTAGGTACTTGAAAGGTACTATGCATCTTGGATTGTTCTATCTCAGGGGGGAATATCACGCTTGCATGGTTTCAGTGATTCAGACCGGGCAGGTGATTATGACACCAGGGTGTCCACGACAGGTTATTGCTTCTACATTGGGGATGCATGTGTTTCATGGCTTAGCAAGAAGCAACCAACAGTGGCCACCTCTAGTTGTGAAGCAGAGTACAGGGCTGCTTTCACAGCTACTCTTGAGTGTGTATGGCTCAGGAGATTATTTGCAGATCTGGGTATGGAGCAGCATGCTCCCACATCCCTCTACACTGACAGTATGAGTGCCTTGGCTGTTGCCAAGAATCCCGTCTTTCATGCTCGCACGAAGCATATAGAGGTGCATTATCATTATGTCAGAGAGAGACTCTTAGCAGGGGAGATCAGCATGTCTCATGTGTCGACACACGACAATGTAGCAGGCATCTTCACCAAGGCATTACCTCGTGATAAGTTTGAGAGCTTTTGACAGCTTTTGAACTTACTTCCTTTCGGTGATTGAGGCTACATCCCTGTATATGTACATACACCACACATCACTCCAGGGGGGTTTGTTGGGTTTTTATCTTCATATTTGTACCTTCTATGGGAGTGCTGGTGGTTGGTAGGTGGGCCGGGGCACTTTTTACTTCCCTTATGGAAGGTTTTTTTCCCCAGGCTAATAATAGCCCATGTGACCTCATTCTGAGGCTAGGGGCACTCTGTTTTTAGCCTAGTTAGCACTTTGTGCTTAGAGGTGTGCTTAGTAGGCACAAACCTATCCTTTGGGTTGTGTGGATATCTTTCCTTTGTACTTGCACATCTTTTAATTCTATTGCAACACACTCCAGCAGTGAGAGCTTCACTCCCACTTGTGTACTCATTCCCTTGCTTTCTTGCTCCCGTATTTCTTACAATACTGGATTCTTGGCCAATGCTTGAGCCGATTAATTATCACAGTATATTGTTGTTGGCTTTGACTCATCAAAGTAATCTGTTTCTTACAATAGTCTTATGAGCCATAAAGCCTCACATGCACCTATAGTGAGTGCTCTATATTTTGCTTCAGTCGAAGACAAAGAAACAATTCTTTGTTTGTTTGACAACCATGATATAGCACCTTGACTAAGGAAAAATGCATATCCCTGTGTCGATCTCTTGGTCTCATGATTTCCGGCATAGTCACTTGACAAAACATGTGTGCCTCAGGATCTATGAAGCACTCTAAGGTGGATGGAACCTATGTGGAGACATGATGAAGAGAGTGCTCATGACATGTACCTCAAGTCAATTAGGTTCCAAGATAGATTAGCTTGGACTCATAAAGAGAATCTTGAGATAGTGCAAAGTGCTTGATTGATATTCCTTCAAATGAACCTCCCTTTTATAGGTGAGGGTACTTACATCCATTTGCTTGCTCACATGTGGGATATGTCCTCCATGCCATGTGGCAGCTTTCCCTTTGCTCATACCTTTGCTCTACAAGTGCTCATGGCACCACATCTCTCAACACCTCCCCTTGGTGCCATAATCCTTTGGCTACTGCAAGGTGGTCAGATGTGAGTTACATTCCATCACCTCCCCTTAGTGCATACATTGCTACTTAAGGTGGTCAAGTGTGGCTTTTACATGTCAATACCTCCCCTGGGTGCTTTCATAGCTACTCTCAGGTGGTCAGGCTTGATTACAAAAACATAGGCAAGGTTGGCAAGGTTTTTTTTTTTGCTTTTCAATACATTCCATTGATGTCACCTTTTGGCTCATGGCTTGATGATGACTCCACGTAGTTGACCTGCTGGTTCTTCAATCTCCAATCTTCTTCCTTATGTAGCTTCATGCATGATGCTTTGTTCTTCCATGTGCCTTAATGCTTTATGTGTGGATGCCATGTTTCGGGCTATGGTCATCTCATACACTTGTGCTTTCGGCTTGCTTTCTACATTCATGCGTTGCTTTTTCATTTGTTGCAAAGGTCTTACCAATTGATTACTTTCAATATTGGCAGTGTCTAATTGCATACAATGATTTTGATCCAATAGGTGCGTAGAGCTCAAAAAGACAATCACTTTTCCTTTTTGGAGCGTGTCCAAATTCTTCCTGGATTGGAAGTTATGGCTTGTCGAAGTTTTGATCAAGAAGAAGGCCTTTGATGATGTGGCTGGGCTATTCACATGCTGCTTGCAGGACTGTGCTTGGCAGGGGCTGTGTGCTTAGGTGGCACTGTTGACATGTGGCAGTCTTCTGACCCAAATTAGTTAACCCAAGTCTAGATTAACTTAACCATGATCCAAGTAACTGAACTAACCATAAACCTAACCAAGGTTGACCTTAACCACAGTTAAAACCTTATCTGCCACGTGTCACTTTTTCCTAAGGTCTGAGACCTTGGAGACAACAGAGAATTGGCGACGACGGATAAGACATGGAGCATTCGGTGATGTAGAGATTCGTCGATTTTGGAGATGGAGGGAGTCGCTTAGTCGTTGCAGATTACCGTGAGGTCGCTCGTTTGGAGAAGGAGGCCTTGAGAGCGTGTTGGCGAGGGAGCTGTTGATGGTCGTATAGTTCTGCTGGGCCGAGAGTCATTTGCTGAAGCCTAGAGCTTACTTTCCGTTGAGAGTCTGCTGCAGTCTAGAATCGTTTGGAGACAGTTGCTTTTCGGGGCACCTTAGAGCATGGACGTCGTGAGACGTGAGAGCTGTGGAGATAGCTTGGAGTCGGGATCCTTGCAGTCAAACATGGACGTAGACGGAGTCTCTGAGAGTGCTTGCTATGGGCTAGTCGTTTGAGCATAGGTGCTGGCTGTCAGGGCTGGCAGCTGCTCGTCTGGCGTTGCTGCGAGGTTATCTTGCGAGGTTGTTGTCTGCTGTTGCAGGTTGTGCTCGTGGTTGGTTAGCCGCCAAGCGACGATGAGGATGAGCCGCTGCTATAGTCAAACCTTGTTGTGGCTCTGTCTTGCTAACTTGCTACGCCGTCAGGCTTGTTTTGCTTGCATAGACATAGGCTTCAGTTGAGTTGCTCTGTGCACTTCGTGTCTGATACTTTGCCTATCCCGTTTCTGTTGCTAAAGAGGTAGATGAGCTACCGTGAGGTTTAGACTGTAAGTAGCAGGGCGGCTACTACTACTTAGTTCGTTACTGTAGAGGGTTGGAGCCTCTTATGAGCTTGCATATGCTGCTTCGGCTATGTGGCATCGACTACATCGACTAGTGCTGCGCCTCAGGGCTGGCAGTCGTTGAGAGACCTTGGCATATCTACTGGATCTCCATCATCGACACCATCATTTTTTGTATCCTCCTCTATACCTTCGCAAGCTGTAGCCTGAGTTGAAGGAGTCGACCGATCAGTTACGGGATCTTCTTGGGACAACTAGCCTTCAAGCCTTCTCAAAATAGAAGGAGATATTGAACCTTGGGACTACCAGAATGAAACTCTCTCTCTCTCTTAGAAGATTATGAAGGAATTGCTCTCTTTCAGAATGGGCAGACGGAAATTTCATAAGAACTCTCGTTTACAAAAACATCAAGAAACCAAGAAGTAAATCTCCATCTAAAAACTAAAACTAACCTAGGAGAAAAACATGAGCTCCTAAGACATGCCTACAACTAATCTAGGAGACTAGACCTAAGCTCTGATACCATGACAAAACATGTGTGCCTCAGGATCTATGAAGCACTCTAAGGTGGATGGAACCTATGTGGAGACATGATGAAGAGAGTGCTCATGACATGTACCTCAAGTCAATTAGGTTCCAAGATAGATTAGCTTGGACTCATAAAGAGAATCTTGAGATAGTGCAAAGTGCTTGATTGATATTCCTTCAAATGAACCTCCCTTTTATAGGTGAGGGTACTTACATCCATTTGCTTGCTCACATGTGGGATATGTCCTCCATGCCATGTGGCAGCTTTCCCTTTGCTCATACCTTTGCTCTACAAGTGCTCATGGCACCACATCTCTCAACATCACTATCACAGTATCCCATGCAACCGTGGATGACTTCCTCTGTATTATATCCCAAACTGTCTTGTACCTCTAATGTATCTCAAGACTCTTTTGGCTGCATTCCAATGAGACTATTTTGGATTTGCCATAAACTGTGCTAGTGAACTTACTGCATAACAAATATCTGGTCATGTGATTGTCAGATATATAAGAGATCCGATGAGCTGCCTGTAGTATCTGCCATTGACTGTAGGATTTTTTGAATCTTTAGTAAGTTTCAAACTCTGTTCCATGGGAGTGGCTGCAATCTTGCAATCTACCATATGAAACTTCTTCAGGAGGCTATCAACATACTTGAGCTGACTCATAAATGTGCTATCTGAATCTCTCCAGAACTCAATTCCATGACAATAGTGCATAAGTCCAAGATCTTTCATGTCAAACTCTATAGATAAGTCCTGTTTTAGTTTTTTGATGAAGCTATATCCTTGCTTGCCGTCACAATCAGATCATCTACGTACAAAAGTGCAATAGTAATGTCTTCCCCTTGAACTTTGTAGTAGAGAGTATGATCTGCATTGGATTTCATGTATCCCAGATCAGCAAAATACTTGTCAATTCTGCTGTACCAACTTCTGGGTGCTTGCTTTAAGCTGTAGAGACTTTTCTTGAGATGGCAAACCTTATTTTCCTTTCCTGGTTCAACATAACCTGTTGGTTGTTGCATGTAGACTTCCTCGTCTAGATAACCATTGAGAAATGCATTCTTGACATCGAGTTGATACACATTCCATCTGCTGAGTGTCGCTAGTGATATCAAGAACCGTATGGAATCCATCTTTGCTAGAGCATAAGTCTCATCATAGTCCTGACCATATTGTTGTGCAAATCCTTTTGCAACTAGTCTGGCTTTGTATCTTTGAATACTGCCATCTAGATTGTACTTCACTTTGTATACCCATTTGTTTGCTATGGCCTTCTTTCCTGGTGGAAGGTCGCATAATTCCCAAGTATTATTCTTATACAAAGCATCCATTTCTTCATTCATAGCAGTTTGCCATTCTGATTTGTCTACTGCATCTTCGAAGTACAGTGGCTCTTCTTTAGCCATGATGGTAGTCATAAGAGCATAGTTGGTGGTTTCCACCTGAATTGCTACTATGGCTTTGCTTGGGGTGCTGCTAGTAATTCTTGCTCTTCTTCATCAACATGTTTTGTAGATGACTGTGAAGTCGATGCTTCCATCTCCTGTGTAGGTGAGGTTTTCCATTCTAATTCCTTATCAAAGATTACATCTTTGGAGATAATGACTTTGAGGTTGATGGGATCATCCAATTTGTATGCTTTGCTTTCCTCACTGTAGCCAACGATGATGCATTTGCATGACTTCGCATCCAATTTCCTGCGATGATCATCATGTATGTTGGCATATGCTATGCAACCAAATATGCGGAGATGCCCAATGTGTGGCTTATGTCTAGTGAATGCTTCATAAGGAGTCATACCCTGTATCGGTTTGGTAGGAAGCCGATTAAGCAAGTAGTTTGCTGTAGCTATTGCTTCTACCCAATACTGATCCAGAAGATGCTTTTCAGTAAGCATTGCTCTAGCACTGTCTGCTAAAGTCCCATTCTTCCTTTCAGCTCTTGCATTCTGCTGAGGAGTATCTGCACATGTGAATTGTCTTCGAATGCCGTGATTTTTGCAAAAGTTCATGAATGTTGAAGACATGTATTCACCTCCTCGATTTGATCTCATCACCTTGATCTTTCTGCCTGTGGTTTTCTAGCATGGCTTTGAATTCTTGAAATCCGGAAAACACTTCAAATTTCTCTTTCAGAAAGTAGACCCAACAATATCTACTATAGTCGTCGATGAAAGTCAAGTAGTAAAGTGAACCATTGATGCTGCGGATCTAGGCATAACCCCATACATCTGTATGAATCAAATCAAGAATACCTCGTGCACGAGAGGTACTTCTGCCAAAGTTGGTTCGCTTTTGTTTGCCGAAGTAGCATGCTTTGCAAACTTTTTCAAGAAACTGTAGTTTCGGAATCCCAATTGCCATATTCTGATTCCTGAGATCTAACAAGTACTTGAAGATGACATGACCATATCTCTTGTGCCATCTTGTAGATAGTGGCATCAGTTGGCGGTTGAGCTGACATGGCATGCTTAACTGGTACTGTAGCTAGCATTCTGTATAAGCATCCTTCCTTGACACCTTTTGCTACTAGCTGGCATCTTTTGGATTTATCTCTGATACTACATTCATCACCATCGAAGATCACTCGATAATTGTGTTCCATCATTTGACCTACTGACAAGAGGTTCTTGCTGAGCTTCGAAAAATAGAGCACATCTTTCACCAATCCTTTCGTACCAGTGAAATTGTTCATAGGGATAACGCCTATCCCTTGAAACGGATTCGGTGTATTGTCTGCTGTGTAGATGACATTTTTTTGACCTTCTAATGGCTTCATTTCTGTGAACCATTCCTGATGATTTGTCATGTGAGATGATGCACCATTGTCGATGTACCAAGGATCATGTTCCACTTGGTCGACTTGATAGCTAAAATCCTCTTGCCATCCCCATGGCAGTCACCTTAACGCTATCTCACTGGTCAAACTTGCATTCACCTATTGGCTTAGCCCTATCCCCATGACTTGACACATCTCAGTACACCTAACCCGCTGCCCTAGCTAATTCATATCAGTCAGCTATCCCACCAGTCAAACATGCATTGACTTGGTGCCATAAGGCTATCCTGCCAATCGTTTCCTTACATCTATCCCCACGGGTCGTTGCCATAGCTCTTTGTTAAAATCCATCAAAGCTATGACAAGCCGGCACTGGAGTGACAGGGTCAAAAGGAGGAAGGGCGGCATGATGTGGGTAAGGAGAGGAAGCAAACGAAGGCATGACCTGTCAAACATAAGATATGCATCTCTCTCTCTCTCTCTCTCTTCCTCTTCTTGCCCTCTCTATTAAAAATTTTTGGACCTTCCCCTTTTTAAATTTATTTTGGCCTCATTGTGGCTTCTTGAAAGTTTGTCATTAGTAAGCCTAAGCATTGCGTTTAGTTGGAAAAAAAGGTTTTGTGCATGTTTAAAAGAAAAGCTAAAAATGAAATATATATGTGGTTGCACAATCAAGACTATGTACACACATATAGAGACATCTACATTTACTTCTATTCTTATATTACGTGAAGAGTTGCCATGTGGTAGACAAAGGGGTGAGCGAGCTTAAATTTGAGTGTCTGTGTATGTATGTCTCATAAGCTTGAGTATTTGTGTGTGTATGTATGCATGTGCAAGGGCTATATGAGTGTGTGTGTGGGTGTGACTGAGAGAGAGAGAGAGAGAGAGTCTCTAACAAGGATGTGTGCATGTATACATAAGAAAGGTCGGGGGAAGGGGGCGGGGGGGGGGGAATGTCCATGTTTGAAAGTCCATATGTGTATGCATGTGACGGAGAGGAAAAACATGTGGCCTTGAAACTTGGAATTTCATTTCTTGGAATTAAAGAATTTTAAGATCCCACCTTGAGACCCAGCAGAGCGGGTCTTACGGGTCTTGTTACTCGTAAGGCATTATGACATTGTGGTACTTTTGTGGAAAATGGAAAATTCTATGCCAAGGTGGCAAGTGGTCCCCTACTTTTTCTTTCCATTTTTTTCGCACAAAACGAGGAAGCACTTGAGCTCAATGGTTTAGTGGGAAAAAGAGTTTGTGAAGCATTTTAAGGGCTGAAAATGACATGTTTTAGCACTACCTTCCGAGCAATGCTCTAGTTACATTTTTGTTAAAAAGTGTCCCACACACTTTGTTGTCAAGTGGCCCCCTTCTATTTTGGTTCTCTCTCTCTCACACACACACACTCACTCACACTTTCTTTTTTTAAGAACTCTCTCTCTCTCTCACACACACGCATACACACGCGCACACGCGTGCGCGCACACACACTTTGCAAATCTCTTTGTATTTGCAAGCGATTGCATAGTCCATTCATCTTGACAATCGTTTGCATCGACACAACTTGTAGTTGTACTCACTTGTCTACTAGACATTATGACATTCAAGGTGGAAATTTAGGTTTTCCAATGAAAACCCTTTTCCCACCATCTCATTACCGGGAACAGTGCATCATCACCAAAAGACCCAACGAAGTTCCAATTCAATACTAAGCAGTCGCTGTCTATGGGCTTCTGGTGCATCGCAGACTGGGGTACGGGCATGCTTGACGAAAAGGAGACTCTAAAGGGGGCAAACTATCAACGAGGCATCTCGTCGGCAGGAATAGGTGTTCACAGCCTCTGCAGGTCCTCCATTCGTGGAGGACTTAGCATGGTCTGGCCATATCTGCATCGACAGCTTTATATCTGGATTACAAGGGCCGCCAGAGGGCAGTGGTTGGGAAATGCTGAGTTTACAGGAGACACTCACTACTTTCGACCGGATGGTTGAGCTGCCTTCTGTTGAGAATTTTATCTGCATCGTACAGAAGTATAGGAAACTCAAAATACTAACATACGCCAAGCGTGTGCATGCACACATTTGTAATAATGGGCTGGAAGCTCATAGAGGTGTCGGGAACTACACTGTGCCAATGTTTCTGGAATGTGGAAGTGTGTCCAATGCTCAGCAGGTTTTTAATAGGTTGAATTACCGGAATGAACGTTCATGGACTTCTCTCATGTTAGGATATATCCAATGTGAGCAAACACAGCGTGCTCTTAACCTGTACCACGAAATGCAAGACGATTTTGTACACCCTAGCAAGTATACCCTTACGACACTATTAAAAGCTTGTGGTAGGCTGAAAGATGTGGTAAGGGGTCGAGAAATTCATGTAGATGTCGCTCAAAAGGGTTTTGAACATGATCTTTTTGTTGGCAGTACTTTGGTTAACATGTACGCCAAATGTGGCTCACTTGCAGAGGCACGGGAAGTCTTTGACAAGCTGCCTGTTCGAAATGTTGTGACGTGGGCTGCATTAATTGCAGGATATGCTGAACATGGACCTGGTCAGGAAGCGCTAAACTGTTTTGAACAGATGCATCTGGATAACGTTTCTTCAAGTGACGTTACATTCGCTTACGCCTTGAAAGCTTGTGGCAACATAAGAGACTTAGAAAAAGGTAGACAAATTCACACACAGATCACAAAAAAGGGATTTGATAGAGACCTTTTTGTTGGCAGTACTTTGGTGGACATGTACTCCAAATGTGGCTCACTAGCAGAGGGGCAGGAGGTCTTTGACAAGTTACCGTTTTGTGATGTTGTGACATGGGCCACGTTGATTGGAGGTTATGCTGAGCATGGACTTGGGGAGGAAGTGCTGAAATATTTTAGACAGATGCTATTGGAAGGAATCGCTCCAAATGCTGCAACGTTTGTTTTTGTCTTGAAAGCTTGTGGCTGCATGGAAGACATAGGCCAGGGCCGAGAAATACATGCTGAGATTGTAGAGAAGGGATTTGAAAGAGACCTGATTATCACAAACACTTTGGTCGACATGTATGCCAAATGTGGCTCGATTCTAGAGGCACATCAAGTCTTTGACAAATTGCCAGTCCAAGATGTTGTGTCATGGACTGCACTAATAGCAGGATATGCTGAACATGGATCTGGTCTAGAAGCACTGAAATGTTTTGAAGACATGCAACTGGTGGGCATTTCACCGAATGCTGTAACTTTCATTTGTGTGTTGAAAGCTTGTGCCAGCATAGGAGCCATAGGTCATGGCCGAGAAATACATACTGAGA
Organism: Dipteris shenzhenensis; assembly: GCF_047967505.1. NCBI lineage: Eukaryota > Viridiplantae > Streptophyta > Polypodiopsida > Gleicheniales > Dipteridaceae > Dipteris > Dipteris shenzhenensis. Next base: position 52,171,066 of record NC_141599.1, on the reverse strand, counting down.
TTGCATGGAGGGGAATGGAAAGAGATCTTTTTGTCCAGAGCTCTTTGATCGACATGTATGCCAAATGTGGCTCACTTTCAGAGGCACAGGTTGTCTTTGACAAACTACCAGTACGAAATGTTGTGTTGTGGGCCTCGCTAATTGCAGGATATGCTGAACATGGACGTGGTCAGGAATCAGTGAAATGTTTTGAACAAATGCAATTGGAGGGCATCTGTCCAAATGCTGTAACATACGTGTGTGTCTTGAAAGCTTGTGGCAGTTCAGGATATTTAGGCAAGGGCCAAAACATGCATGCTAACATCGCAGAAAAGGGTTTTGAAAGAAATCTTTTTGTTGGCAATAGTTTGATAGACATGTATGCCAAATGTGACTCACTTTCAAAGGCACAGGAGGTCTTTGACAAGCTGCCAGTTCGAGATGTTGTGTCATGGGCAGCCCTTATTGCAGGATATGCCGAACGAGGATATGGTCACACGGCTCTGAAATTTTTTGGACAGATGCAAATGCAGCGCATCTGTCCAAGTGATGTCACATTTATTTGCGCCTTGAAAGCTTGTGGCAGCATAGGAGCCATAGATAAGGGTCGAGAAATGCACACAGAGATCACAGAAAAGGGATTTGAACGAGATATCTTTGTTGGTAGCACTTTAGTTGACATGTATGCTAAATGCGGCTCACTTTTGGAGGCAAAGGAAGTTTTTGACAAGATGCCACTGCGAAATGTTGTGGCTTGGAATGCAATGATAAAAGGTTACGGCATCAATCATGAGGGTAACATGGCTGTACAGTGTTTTGAGAACATGCAAGACCAGGGTGTGATGCCAGATGCTGTCACATTTACATGTCTTGTTACTACATGCAGCCTTACCAACCTGCTAATGAAGGGTCAGGAGTATTTCAAGGTGATGAGAGAAAAATTTGACATTGTACCTACAATCGATCACTGTACTTGCATGGCTGATCTTCTTGCACGATCAGGACATTTGTATGAGGCAGAGAAATTTATTGAAACTTTGCGGTATCCTCCATCTGAAGAAATGTGGGCAGCTTTGCTCAGTGCCTGCAAAAACTATGGGGAAGCAGTTATAGGCCTGAGATGCTTTCAACATCTTCTTCAGATCAATCCTGAATCTGCTGCTTCATATGTGCTCATGGCAAACATATATGCAAGTGCGGGCAAGTGGGATGACGCATATAGAATGGAGGTGCTGAGGAAACATTCAGGGGCAAAGAAAAAACCTGCTAGTGCCTCCATAGAGGTGAACAGGAACATGCATGAGTTTGTGGTGGGCAACAACCAAAGTCACGAAATTTTAGTGATGCTAGAAACCTTGAGTTCACGCATGAGGGGGGAAGGCCACATGCCAAGTTTAGATCTTGTCTTGAATCCAATTTCTTATGAGGAGAAGGCAGCTGGATTATGTGAGCATGCGGAGAAACTGGCCATATCATTTTATCATTTCAATGTGCCGCAGGCACAAACATTGCCTGTAACCAAAAATATGAGGATGTGCAATGACTCACACAAAGCAAGTAAGATTATGTCCAGGATTAAAAGCCTGGAGATCGTCCAAGACAATTACTGCATCCATTCTTTCAGAAACGATATGTGGTTCTGTGGAGATTTGTGCTAATCTTCTTTGTTTATCCTTATTATTTTCTGTGTCTCTCTGTTTTTTTCTTTTTGTTCCTTTTTTTTTGGGTGGTGTTCTTATATTTATTTGTCGGTTCTGAACCAAGGGGCTTTTTATGCACTTAATGAAAGTAGTAGATTGGAGTGGGATTTTTTGATTCAAGCTCTACAAGACATGGGGCCAGGGACAAACTTTATTTCTTATGTAAGGCTGCTACTCACCAATGCCTATGCCAAAGTTTGTGTCAACGAAGAAATGTCTGCTTCTTTCACTGAAAATATCAATTAGGCAAAGCAGCCCCTCTAGCGCCCTTGTTGTTGGCTATGCTGTTGATTGATTGGGCTGGCTCCTAATACAACTGAACTCACCTCTAGCAAACAGCTTGTGAATCAATAGTTTGCTGACGAAAGGAACTTGCTTAGAAATTCTATTCAAGACATCTTGGTCACATTGGACTAATTGGATATCTTATGTTCAGCCTCTGGTCTATCATTAATCATGCCAAAACAAGCTATTGCACTCTAATTGCTGAAGATTGACTCATTTTAGCTCAAAAAGTTGTACAAGGCTTACAAAAGGGAGGGTTTTTAGGCTCCTTGACATCCCTATGGGATTTGAAGTTACAATGAAAGGTGGGACTAGCTCCTTGGGAAGTTTAAAAAAAATTGGATAGGTGGAGAGTTTACTAAGCCAACTTGCCAGGGAGGAAACTAGTTCTTAATCATTGCGTCTACCTTGTATCAATATTCTGTCTTTCCTACTAGTTTCACTAGATTATGTAGGTCTTTTTTGTGGGGATGTTCTGCTATCAGAAGGAAGGTCTCCTTGGTTAAGTGGACATTCAGCACCATGCAAAAGGATGGAAGAGGATTGGGTGTAATTGTTGATATACACCAAGCAGCATACGGATTGTCAGCCTCCGAGGTTATTAAGGCCAGTGCCCTTAACCTTGACACCGCTTGGGCTCAATTGTTGATGAGGAATTTTCGCAAAAATCAGACTTGTAAGGGCTCCCAAATGGAAGTGTTATCCACTACTATCAGCTGTTTCCAATTACAGCCCTACAAAGCTAAGGATAGTCCCTTGTGGAAATCTCTTTAGACCTCGCTCAGGGCAATCAAGAGTCGTAGTGTATTCTTAGGGAAAGGGGATTTCATGTGCAATGACTCTATATGGGTCTTTGTTATCTGTAAGAACAAGGCTGAGAATGATTTGGACCTCACTACATCCAGCCTCTTATTTAAAAAAGGCTTCAAACTTGGGGACAACTTCAGAGTATAGGGGATTTTAAATGGAAAACTTGGCCAGAAATTAAAAGAGAGTTTAGATTATCAAATCAGGATCAACAATTATTAAAGAGAAGAATTGACTTATGGCAAGATAACGCTTAGTGGAAGGGGGGGAGATTCCTTGTGTACAAGGAAGAATTTGTTTGGGTAGAAAGTCCGCATTTCTTCCAAATCCCAATGCATCTCAATATTTATGATGAGATCCATAAAGTACAAAACTAGAGGTGGAAAGTACAGGCTCTCAAAAAGTAACAAAGTGAGTCAAAGGTTTTGGCCAACGAAGAGAGTTGAGTCCTCTTCTTCTCCCATGCTCCCACTTCTAGCTGGGCTGAACCCCATGGTCCAACTTGGGGGCTTAGATATCAGTCTGGAATCTTCAACAACGAGATTCTATTAAAAACCAACCCTCGGAGTCACCGTTCACCTTCTGCCGACCAAAGTGGTTTTTTCATAGGCAAAGAAATGAGCATAACTTTCCTATTTTTTCTTGGATTCGAGTTGAAGTCAGATTCTGCGTTGATTGAGCGCCATTAGCCCCGCAAGAAGGCGGGGTCCCTATAGACTATCATTTTTTTGTTCTGCAATGAGTGACAGAAACAAAGAGAAGCAACCCTCCCATGCTGCACCAATAGCATCACCTCCACCTAGCACTAGGCATAATGAAGCCCTACTTATTCTTTAGCAATTAATTCTCCTTCTTACAAAGCAGAACAATGGGCTGAACCGCAGATTTGAGGCACTAGAAGAAGGAGTATAAAGCTATTGAGCTGGAGATGAACAAGCCAACTCCCCACTCAGTTTTAGATGAGGAGCTAGCTTTAATCAGATGGAAGAGTTGTGTAAGAAGCTTAAGGGAGAGAAGTTTAAAGGTGAAATGAAGAGCTTTGTAGTTGCAAAGGTTCAGAAGGAAGTAAAGGAGCAAGCTAAAAGGCAGCTCCACTAAAACAAAATCAGGATTGGAGAACTACTAGACAACTAGAATGTACCAAGAGTTGATTCGGGAATGCAGATTTTGACATTGGGCAAGAAGGAGCTCATTGAATTCTCACTTTCCACACAAGAGGCGAAACAACACGGATTCTTTGATAGTCCAACAAGTTGAAAGGACTTTTGAGTGTGGATTTGCAAAGAAACTCACAAAAACCCAGCGAAAGGGCAAAGCCTCGGAGCATGCAAGGGTGAAGGTTGTCTACCGAGATAGCCGGACTTCAAAGTTGAACCAACAGTCTCTCAATCTATATCTGATGTATGATCTTCATTTGCTTTCTCTTGTTCGGTTTTTTTCAACTATACTGGCTATGAACCGCTTGTATTTAGAATTTCAAATTTTCTCCTTGTGTCTTTTAAGGAACAATATAACAATTGTTTTTCTTTTTTGTAAAATGAAATACATGTTCTCTAGAATATGGCACAAGGATATCTAGAGAAAATGTATGTGGTGTCATGGCCAATTCTACACAAAGCAATTTAGACTAACACTAGAGGTGAAAAGATAGGCAAGAGGGATGGGATGTGTAGAAGATGCTAGGGTCACAAGGAAGATATGTTTTTACTTTGTTCTTGACTTTTAATCATGTTAGAACGATATGGAAGATTGTCCATATTCACATGGGGAACCTATTAATTGTTGGAAAAGAGCAAGCTGAGCAAAATGGAGACAAGAAGATGGACACAAAATGAAGAACTGTCTCATAGAATGAAGAGAAATGAGGGCCATATGTAGGCTACCTCTACATCCACACTGACATCATAGATGACCTCATACCAAAGGCCACCAAGCTCCTAGAATCTCTCCCCTATCCTCTAGAAGCATCTAGCTCCACTTAACACACCTAACTGCCCCTCTAGCACACACATAGGATCACAAGTGTGCCTATGGAGAGGCAGGACATTGACAAACCCCAACAAACCCCCCCTCAAGGGACCGATACGTTGGGTCCAACAACCATCGCTGGGTTCATGACCTATCCCTAGCCAAAGCCCAAGCAGCCTTCTCCGCCAGTGTCCTGCATAACGCAGACCACATCTTCTCCTTTGTGCAGAAGTCTAAATCGCTCCAATTTCTCTCGTCAAGGACAGCACCAGTAGAATAGTATTGCTTGTTCCACATAACAGATGATAAGCACGAGGTGAGGACGAGTTTTGTATTGGCACAAGCCTCCACGAGGTTAAGCACGCCCCTAACCTCGTTATCAATAATTTCAGCCGGGTAGTCTCGGTTCCCATTTATGTCATAGTTCGGAGAGGGCACGTAAAAAATTCCGTCACAGCCTGCGAACAGCTCCGACAGACTACAGTAGTCCATAAGATCGACTTCAGCAAGCTGCAAGCGTTCTTTCACTCCGGGAGACGCTAACGGTGAAGTAGACAGGCGAATTTCAACTCTCTGATAAACAAAATGGTCCAGACGGGTTGCTGATAGGACCGCCGCTAGCACCGGTGATGGGTGGCTTCTCTGGTCCTGATACGAATTCGGGAGTGGGTATACTTACGGAAGGGAAGTCGAGATTAGGACTGTCGTATGCCAAGAGGGAAGACGGAAAGGACTCGATCTCTGGAGACGACAGCAATCCAAACCATGATCTTCAGCTTCTCAAAACTGTCATCATAATAGCTTGGCTTGCTAGTAAAACTGCCCATGTGGTAAGACCTTGCCTTGACATGGATATTTTGCTTTGCTTGTCAAGCCCACATCATCCACGAGATGATGAGTATGTTTTTGAGCTCCACTTGTATCTCCCCTAGTTGTGAAGGTACTCTCCCTGGAGAGTCCTCCAAAATGATTGTAATAAACTCTGGTCACCTTCTGGTCACCTATGATGTAGACCCATGTGAGTATGTGTTGTCGCCTTGGTACCTCCTGCAGACTTGTGTTTGTACATGCAGGGGAGATAACCATTAGGGGGGGTTGTGTTCCCCACTCTGTATACCTTACACCCATGGGAACCCTTGCTAGCTTGAGATCAACACAAACTCAGAATTCTCGCTTATGGAATGAAGAAAGGTGAGGTCCTTAAGTAGGCACCTCTTACATGATCACTGACATCATAGATGACCTCATACCAAAGGCCACTAAGCTCCTAGAATCTCTCCCCTATCCTCTAGAAGCATCTAGCTCCACTTAGCACACCTATCTGCCCCTCTAGCACACACATAGGATCACAAGTGTGCCTATGGAGAGGCAGGACATTGACAAACCCCAACATTAATAACTAGAAAGCTATTTCATTGGGAAAGGCACTCAAAATGAAAAGGGATCTTTGGTTTATACTCAAAGCTCATGCCTTATGATTTATATGGATATTTGGGAACAACATGCAGTTTAATAATGCGACTATTAACACTGAAGCTATCTTTTTACAAAATGGTTTGACAAGAAAAAGCAAGGATAATGCCGAAAATCAAGGACGTCAATGAGAACCTTGCATATGAAATATAGACTCAAGACTACGAAACAACCTAAGCTGCCTAAGCTGAAAGTTAACTTGATGATTTTAAATAAAGAATCAGATGTATAGTTCTCTATTTCTCTAGTTTTTGGGTTCTCTCTTTCTGATCATAGGCTTGACCAATTGTATGAGATAAGATCGGGGAGAACCAAGATTGAATTGATGTGAATTATAGAATGTGAATATTGTTAATTAAGGATTTGATATGCAAGATGATCATGACCCACATTATCGTTACATGAGACACATGGAGCCCTTGTTATCGTAGGAGAGCGGAGCTCTTTTATTAGAAAATTATCGCAACATCCATTTATTTAATTCAATTCAACTTTTTAAAGTCATAGCCATGACCATATTAATAAAGAGAACATGGGCAATTATCTTTCATTAATAGTTTGGAGGCTTTTTTGGATGCGGGTATACTACAATGATCTTAGTATGCTTTTTAACTTCCACTCTTTTACACTGAGGACATGAGCCATGATCTTCCACTAGTATGTGTCTGTGTTTAGAGGTACCCTTTATATGCTCGAACGAATTGAATGTGTACCTATACTAATAGGTTACATTTAATTGAGGGAGCGTTGAAGCTCCTCCATTGGGCTATATTTAATGGAGGAGCTCATCAGACCCAACCCATTGAACTGACATGCGTACGTGTACTATTAGGATACATTTAATTGTGGAGTTCCTCACGCTTCTCCACTAGCATATATTTAATCGAAGAAGCTCATCGAGCCTAGCCCATTGACTCCATTAAGTTATTTATAATGAAGGAGCTCCTCACTTTGACTCTCCTCAAGTTGAGTTTCATATTGATAATTCTTTCATCATCTAGTTCTTTCCCAAGGACCTTATTTGATTTAATGATTAGGAGCTAATTTGGCTTTTCCTTGATCTAGTTACAAGACTTTAGTTATAAAGCACTTGCTTTCTTCCCAAGATGAATGCACTTGAAGATGTTGCTCTACCTTTTAACAAGCCCAACCACCATCACACCACCCCTGAGTAGAATTGTAGACAAGTTTCCTCCTAATGCTTTCTAACATAAGAGCGAATTGTTGCTTCTCAACAAGGGACAGATGCCCATATAAACTTGTGACATCCTAAATATCTAATGGAGACACCCCTTTCAATCCCTATGAAACCAAATTCAACCACCCAATCTAGGATTTCCTCCTCACTAAAGCCATTGGCTTTATTCTAATTAATAAATATACTTACTACAATTCAAAATAAATCCTGAATGAAGTCTAGGGAGTTGCATCCAAAAAATACAATTGTTTCGTCTACAAGCTCACTATCTAGGAGCTCCTCATCTTGCCAAGGAGAAGTCTCATCCACAAATATCTACCTAACATCTCAAAAATATGCTCATGGCTTCAGCCACAAATAAGTAAGAGAAAGGGGCAAGAGGGCACCCATAATGCACCAATATCCAGCCACCTAATGGACTGATCTAACATATTTGAAACCTCATTCCTCTGATCCCTTTGATAAGCACTTGTATGTGGGTTGATTTGCATAAGGAGGAAGCAACTATGATTCCAGGATTCTAAAGAAAATAAAAGGCAACATAATGCTCTCCAAGAAACCTTAGTCTAGTCTATCATAAGATTTCTCAGAATCCAAATCAGAATGGCCAAACCTTGGCTACTATGCATGACAGTGATGACCTTTAAGTAATAGTGTTTACAAAATATAGGAAGTTCTTGCTAGTGGACCATCCCTTTCACTCAAGGTAGTGGCATATTGACTTCCAAAATATAGGAAGTTTTTGCTAATGGACCATCCCTTTCACTCAAGAAAATGGCATTTTGGTGGTACTAGAGAAACATGGTCATGCCAACAAAAACTCAATACAAAGACCTTTGTATAAATGGATGCTCAAGTATGTGTGGGTGTGTGGATTTGTATATGCAAGAGCATATGTTTATACTATGGCCTACACCCACTATTGGGTGCTGATAATGTCAGTAGTCCCTACTATGCGTGACAGAGTTTATGGTTTTCAACCTTGTGAGTGACTATCATGATATTAAAACTATGTGGTTTTAGAGGATGAATTTGGGCATGCTCCTAGATTCATCTAGATATATGTACTAGAGAAACATGGCCATGCCTACCTAGTAATGTCCTACATATTGATTCAAGAAGTGGCTTTCATTTCTAGGTAGGAAGTAACAAGTAATCCATAGAAAATGCATAAAGGCATGAAACTCGATATATTTAATTTCTCTATCAGTGAGAACCTTTAAACCACTAATACAAAACCTCATCTATGAGTATAGAAAGAAATTTTACATTGAGTATTTTGGAATACTCGAGTGATAGAACTATGAAAGAGAATGATGAGATGAAGTGTATATGAGAACCCAAAAAGGGAGCTACAATGAGTCTCTAAGATTCATGCCATGGGGGAATACCTTTGATTGAGTCCTAGGGGATATTCCAACAAACTAACTTCGAGTTTCTTTTTAGTTTGACGTATTTGCTCTTTTAACTATTACCTTAGAATTGTGATCGAATCTTCATGATATGGTAGATCCTTGGATTATATGAATTGATTTATTGAAATGCTAGAGTGATAAAGCTACAGAAGATAATGACGAGATGAAGTGTATGTGACACGTATATGCCCAAAAAGGGAGCTACAATGAGTCTATGAGATTTGTGCCATGGAGGAATACCTTTGATTGAGTGATAAGGGATACCAAAAATATAAGTTCAAGCCGCTTATCCATCCAACCTTGTGTGCACTTTTAGCTACGACCTTTGACTTGTGATTGAATCTTCATGAGATGGTAGATCCTTGGGTTATATCAATTGATGACATGATTATTGTATGTAGCCCTTAATCAAGGTATCTCAATCAATTGCCTTAGTTGATTCATTTGGTGGTAAAGTTATGTATATTTCATTTAGTCTATTAGTCTATCTTATTTCATTTAGTCTGTTAGTCTACCTTATTTCATTTAGTCTGTTAGTCTACCTTATTTCATTTAGTTTGTTAGTCTACTTTAGCATTAGATTGGGTGATTGGGCCTCCATTGGACTACGTTAAGGAATGGTAGCAACATGTTTCTAGTGACAAACCCATGAGCTATTAATCCCCTTGTTAATTTGAGGACAATTAAAACCTGATCAATTAGAACCCAATAAAATGTGTCCATATACACACCAGTCATGCTTATATCAAACCTTGAATCATCTTGAAATGTATGATAGCATGGGAATCGATGTAGTTCCTTGAGTTCCTCGATCACAAATTCTAGTCCCATATTAGAACATCTAAGTGCCACATCAGCACATTGACTTCCAAATCCAATGTGTGATCATGTTTGAGCTGGGATTAATCCCCTTGTTAAATTGAGGATAAATGAGAACCTACTCAAATGTGTCTATATACACACTCGTCATGCTTATATCAAAACCTTGAATTATCTTGAGTTGTATGATGGCATGGGAATTAATGTAGTACCTAGATCTCAGATTCTAGTCCCATATTAGAACATCTAAATTCTAGTGCCACATCAACCCATTGACTTCCAAATGCAATGCATGATCTTGTTTTTTTTCCCAAAGAAAGGTAAATTCTATTAATGCTTGAAAAACCATACAAACAATTTCCAAAAGGAGCTGCCGATGAAAATAAGAAAAGGAACAGGTTCTTCAGCTACAAGGAACAACATCCATTTTTGGATCTCATGGCACATTGCCTATAGAGATTCTGAAATAGGAGTTAGCAACCATGGTGGTGGTCTATATACCCAGCAAATACCCCTTGCGAAAAGGGTGTAGAAGATGCCTAGCGACCACATCTGGCAGAAGCGCTCCCATCTCTTTGAGAGTGCACTCAACGGAAGCAATAACGGAAGAAGGAGAGAGAGAGACAGAGAGCCACACACGTTTTGGTGGGTGCAGAACCACCCTAATCTTCTTTTTCATTCATTTATATATGTGTTTGAGTATTGTACATAACCGGGGTAAAGGCACAGTGACCTTTAACCCCCACAACCTCCCACTTAAAGGACAATGTGCCTTTAAGGGAGAACAACCAGTGAGCATACTATCCAATGCCCATCAATACACGACAATACTCAAACCGTTGACTAGGTAGACTCTTCGTCAGCATATCTGTAGGGTTATCATCTGTATGAACCTTGACAAGCTCTATGCGCTTGTCCTCAAGTACCTCCCTGATGAAATGGTACCTGACCTCAATGTGTTTGGTCTTTGCATGAAAGACCGGATTCCGTGCTAGCTGAATAGCACTCATGGAATCACTATGCAATGTCGGTACACCTGTATGAATCCCCAAATCTCCCACTAGCCGATCAAGCCATATAGCCTCCTTGCAACCCTCTGTGGCTGCAACATACTCAGCCTCTGTGGTAGACAAAGCAACACACTTTTGTGCACGAGACATCCACGACACTGCACCACCTGCAAAGGTGAACACATAACCAGAAGTGGATCTCCTACTATCCACATGCCCTGCATAGTCTGAATCTGTGTACCCAAGTACACGCATGTCTCCTTTACCAAAGCAGATGCACATCTCCTTGGTACCCTTCATGTACCTCATGATGCACTTAACTGCCTCCCAATGCCTCTTTCCTGGATTAGCCATATAGCGGCTAACAACTCCCACTGCAAATGCAATGTCTGGTCTAGTAGCTATCATAGCATACATAAGACTCCCAACTGCTGATGCATAAGGAACCTTGGCCATCATGGCCCTCTCCTCATCTGATTTGGGACTATCTTACTCTTTTTGTGAAAGCCAAAGGAGTTTTCTACTCCGATCACGCGTAATGCGCATACCAAGAATATGACCTGCAAATCCCAAATCCTTCATATCAAAGGCCTCATGCAACTTGGCCTTTAATGCATCTAGCTCATAAGTATTCTTGCTAGCCAATAGCATATCATCCACATATAGTGCTAGGATTATCAGGCTACTATCCTTAGCCTTTTTAGTGTAGAGGTAGTGATCAATTTCACTCCTCCTAAAACCCTGGGACCGAATGAAAGCATCAAACTTCTGATACCATTCTCTAGGGGCTTGCTTAAGACCATAGAGACTCTTCTTTAGCTTGCAAACTAAAATCTTTCGCAGTTTACACATAATCAATATTGAGTGGAAGGAGTTCCTCTCAAATGCTCTTTGCCCTTTTCTTCAAAGCCTTCCGGCTGCACCATGTAAATTTCCTCATGCAAATCCCGATGCAAGAAAGCTGTCTTGACATCCATCTGCATAAGCTCCATATCCTCTACTGCCACTAGTCCAAGCATGCATCTAAGTGTGGTCATCTTCACAACCGGAGAGAATATCTCATCAAAGTCCACACCCTTCTCTTGCTTGAACCCTTTAGCAACCAAACGGGCCTTGTACCTAGGCACATCATCACCTTTGACCTTCATTTTGTAGACCCATTTACATGGCAATGCTTTCTTTCCATGTGGCAAAGAAACCAAGTCCCAAGTCTTATTCTTCATAAGTGAACTCATCTCTGATTGCATAGCATACTCCCACTTGCGTTGATCCTCACGCATCCTCTCTGTAGCAAGAAGGCTCCCCGCAATCAGTAAGCATCACATAGTCTACCCCTGGAACAAACTTATCAGGTGGTCTAGACACTCTAGATGATCTTCTCAAGGGCATTTCAGCTTGCTGTCCCACTTGCATATCAGCCACATTTGGCTCATCATTTCCACCAATAGATGATCCATCATCTACCCTTGATTGTATACCTGTGGGAGTACTTGGTGGTACCATTTCTTGCACATTTGGTGCATGGACAGCTTGCTGTCTATCAACATATGCAGGTGGATTCACATCCTGGAAAGTGATTCTCCTCATTTCCACATCCCTCATGGGTGCCTTATGCATCTTCTTCTCATTGAAGACCACATCATGGCTGCGTATGATCTTCTTTGCTTCTGGATCCCAGAGACGATAGCCCATCTCTCCACTTTCACCATAACCCAGAAAGATGCATTTCCTAGACTTAGGATCTAGCTTCTTTTGAAGCTCTTTTGGCACATGTGCATATGCCTCACACCCAAATATACGCAAATGAGAGTAAGAGGGCTTCTTGCCACTCCATGCCTCTTCAGGAATACCACCATCCAAACTCTTACTAGGTGATCTATTGATCACATGCACTGCAGTCTTCATTGCCTCAGCCCAAAAACCACCAGAAAGACTTGCATTGGAAAGCATGCATTGCAACCTTTCTTGAATGGTACAGTTCATCTTTTCTGCAACTGGATTTTGCTCTAGAGTATGAGGGGATGTGAGCTCCCTTTTAATCCCACGTGTATCACAGAAATGCTGAAAGTCATGAGAGAGATACTCTCCGCCATTGTCAGTCCGTAGGCATTTAAGCGTTCTACCTGACTGATTCTCAACATTTTTGAAATACCTGGAACACATCACTCTTCCGAGCTATAGCATAAGCCCACACTTTCCTAGTTGCATCATCAATGAATGTCACATAGTATTCAGCCCCGCCTAATGACCGTGTAGGCATGGGACCACATACGTCTGAATGCACCAAATCAAGCATTTCAAACTCTTTCTTTCCCCTTCTTTTATGGGCTGATTTAGTCTGCTTCCCATAGAGACAGTGCTCACAAAATTCAAAATCAGAGAAACTCAAATGCGGTACATAACCCAAACGGCATAAGAGTTTCATTCCATTCTGGCTCATGTGCCCCAACCTGCAATGCCACAAAGAAGTGCTTGGCTACTCGGTTATTGCAACAACATGATCAAATACCCTTGATACATGTAAGGGATACAAAGTCCCACACTTGGCACCCCTGGCCAAAAGCATAGAGCCCTTCTGAATTTTCCAACTTTGAAAGCCAAAAGTGGTGTGAAAACCAGCATCATCTAGCTGACCCACTGAAATAAGACTCTTGGTCAGCTTAGGCACATGTCTCACATGTTTCAAAACAAATGCAGACCCATTTGCAAAAGAAAACTTTATGTCACCTGCTCCCACTATGTCACATGCATAGTCATTTCCAAGATGCACACAACCTGTCTTTCCACTGTCATAAGTGGAGAACCATTTCCCTATGGGGAGTAACATGGAATGAAGCACCAGAATCCGAAATCCAATCCTGGGAATATGCATCATCTGAAGTGGCAAGCAACTCTGTAGATAAACTAGACATGAAGAGAACGTCATTGTCACTATCATGTGTGACTGCATTGATCTCCTCGATCTTCACTTTTCCTTTGTCCTCCCTTGGACTCTCTTCCTTTTGATTTGCACCCCAATTTGTATTCTTTTTCTTATCCTTTTGCTCTCTTTTCAGCTTGTAGCAATCCTTTTTCATATGGCCCTTCTTGCCACAGTGGTAACACTCAATGTTCCGTGCCCTGGATTTGCTACGAGACTTCCCTCTTTCTTGGGACTTCCCCCTAAACTGTGATTTGCCCCTTTGCACATTTAAGGCTGCATCCTGCTTGTTGCCATCCATAGACTTCCATCTAATCTCCTCGGCCAACAAGCTACCTACAACATCATCAAATTTCAGTACTCCACTAGGTGCAGAGTTACTGACAGCTGTACGGAAGGTATCCCATGAGGATGGCAATGAACATAAGAGAAATATTTCCTTAGTCTCCGCATCAAAATTCATCTTCTGAGCCTGAAGCTGGCTGAAAATAATATTGAATTCATTCAAGTGAGAAGCAATGGAGACCCCTTCCTTCATCTGCAGCTCAAACAACCTCTTCATGAGGTAAACTTTATTGGAGGCAGTTTCCTTCTCATAAGTGGCACACAGTTTCTTCCACAAATCTTCTGTAGTCTGCTCATTTACTACTGTGAAATAAACTGACTCTGCAAGATGAAGTCTAATAGTAGACTTTGCTAATGCATCCAACTCATTTTAATCATCCTCAGACATATTTGCAGGCTTAGCTTCAATCCCTGCCAAGGGTTTAATCTGCTTCTTTTGAATAAGCACATCCCTTATTTGTTCTTTCCACAAAGAAAAGTTTGTCCCATCAAAATTTTTAATGTTGAAAAACTCCTTTTCAGACATGGAAGAGGATGCCATGATGCAAATGAAACAAAATCCGAAATGCTAGTGCTTGCAAGAGAGAATCACACCAAATACCAGGTGCACCCAAATGTGTATGCCACAATCGAGTGAAATATCACAAAAACTCAAAGCTCAAAGCATCTGACTCATGTGCATATACTATGCATCCATATGAGCAAATCTGGCCCAAAAGAAAATGCGAATAAATGCCAAATGACTCAAGTATAAACACCGTCCACTGGCATATGCATCAATAATATATCATCCAAGAGAGCATAGCACTATCAGTGCATCACCTGCAATGTGTCAAAGCTGTCCCTCAGCATAAAATAGCATCCATGTGCAAAGTGTCCATAAAAAATAGCATCCCACAAGGCAATTTGGGCCTATCAGCGCATCCAACAAGGACCGCAATGCATCCAAATGGCCTATAAATCATCCACTGCAACCCAATGCATACCACGAATGAGCGCACACTGTTCAAACTGCAACCAGAGTGATCTGCATAAGGTATGCTCAATAAATCATAGTCCCACGGTAATGAGCGCTATTGAAAATAGAACCTGAGATGCCTCAAAACATGGGCGCCATTGCATAATCGGACTCAGCAAGAAAATCTGCAAATATCTCTCGGCTACCAGAACTCCAAAATCCCAACCGATGAGTGAGAAATGGGAGTCAATACTTATCCACTGCCATGTGGCTTAAATCTAAGGTTTCAAAACCTTAGAATGAAAAATGCATAACAGAGAGACGAAATCGAATACACAGAGATCTATAACTCTGAAAATCCTCCACCGAATCGCACAAGAACTGGTAGGTAGGGGTTTTTGGGCGTCCGGAACGCAATGGGACAGACGGTTTTAGAAACCGTGGTCTCAATCACTGGGTCCAACACACGGACTGAAAAACGTTTTTGGAAACAGAGCTGTTTGTAAACTCCACCGGAGTGTGAATGATGAGCAACATAGAAGTTTTAGGACCTCCTAAGTCCACTGGAACTGACAGATCTGCAAATGGTTGCTCCAAACTTGAGTTCCAACACCCGGGCAAAAAACGCAGGAACTGACACAGTGAGTCAGAAATCCAATGAAATGATCCCAGATTCAAGAATGAAGGTGTTTCCAAGCTCCTGAAGTGAAGTGGACACCAAAAGCAAGCAATAGTTGCCTCTACAAGTCAATACGGAGTCTCTGTCATCGAACGGAACAGGGAAAAGCTCAAAAAACGACTTTTTCTTTCAAACCACTTAATAGGCTCTCAAAACCACTTCGTAAAGCCAAAGTGACTTTTCCAAAGGTTCCTCCAAGGTCTCTGCACACTCAGATGCAAGTAAAGTTGCCCACAAAGCTTCCCACAGAGCTTCTCCTTCCTCCCACAGAGCTGCTAAGCTTCCAAGCATTCACGCACGCTCAGCTAGATCACCCGGGCTCTGATACCAGTTGAGAGTGCACTCAACGGAAGCAAGAACGGAAGAAGGAGAGAGAGAGACAGAGAGCCACACACGTTTTGGTGGGTGCAGAACCACCCTAATCTTCTTTTTCATTCATTTATATATGTGTTTGAGTATTGTACATAACCGGGGTAAAGGCACAGTGACCTTTAACCCCCACACTCTTGACAGTCGCTCTCGAGCCTAGAGTATCATGCTCCCAAATGGCGCGCAAGGTGAATATGATATCCTGCCAAATGGCTACTAGGGTAGCCATTGGAGAAATTGCATGACCTTCCATCACTTAGCTGCATCGAGCCACCTAGATGTTCCAAGTAGTAATGCTGGAATAGTCTCCTAAACACCATCCTCGAAGAGAGGTGGTGGGCATGAATAGGAGGGCTGAATTGTGTCATGAATCTCAATCTGGGAAACCTGTTGTCCATGTATCTTGTTGTAAGCCGGTGTGATAGGGTCAATCACAAAGGTGTAGCCTCCCTCCGTTAGCCACGCCAACATCCCCCCCACATGAAATCCCCCACCATCCCCCACATGAAATCCCTGCTCATCCTCCGTGTGCTAGCAACAATCTTGAAGGACGCCAGCCATATTTGTTGTGCGACAAGGCAACCCAAAGACAGTATGGGATCGTCTCCAAAACTCCATCCCTACAACCAGTGCATCTTCTATATATCCTCATCTGCTCCACTCAAGGGCCAATGGGAAAGCCCCCATGCGCCAATAGCCAGAAGAAATAAGAAATCTGTCATGGGTGCAAACTCGTCCAAAGGCGAGGCCAAAAGCAGCCTATGACCTCTCTTGGGACATCTTGCTCTAGCCAGTGATGTTCCCTTGTGGGGGACCATGCTACTGCCTCAAGCTGTAAATGGTGCCCAATACAAGTAGTGTACAAGAAGAAAGAGACCTCCTCCACTTGGTCTAAATGCCCTATGCGGGTTGGCCACAAGCACTCCCCTGGGTCCCATTGAATGTCACATAAATGTCTACCCTTCCAAACCCATAAGCACCACACAGCTCCCTCTAGGCTTGATAAGACCATGGAGGGGTTGATGTACCAAAAAGTCTTACCCATGCAACCCACAATCTTGACCCTTGGCCACTTTAAGTCCTCTAAGTCCACCTGTGTCTCCTCCTCCATCTCTCACTCACCCTGCAGAGATCCTCCTAGTCCCACTTGTCGATAAAAGGGAGGTTGGGGGGAGCCAAGAGACTCCCAAAAGAAGCATATATGGAGTGGTACCCCTATTTGCAAGAACTGTTCTGACCAGCAATGGGGGGTCCAAGGGCTCCATAATCCCTCCCACCAAGAGTCTCGGATTGCCTTCTCAATATCGTGTATCTTGGTACCTACTCCTGAGAGATAAGAGAGAGCCTTTCTATGAGCCTCTGTCTCTCTGGGAAGTAATCTCCATGTCCCAAAGGATCTGGCCAATGCGCTATCCCACTATGCCCATCCGATATGAGTCTGCTATCCAAGCATGTGTCCCTCCGAATCTCTGACCTCATGGTGCCAGATGAGCGGCTACCTCTCAAACTCCTCTTTGCAAGACAGCCTAGCCTGGAGGAGTCCTCTTGCCAATCTCTACCACACTCTTTAGAGACTGCGCATCAGCGGGGAACCCTTCCCTATCAGAGCCTCAAAGAATATCCACTTGTAGGACTGTTGCCACTGATCTCTAGTGCAAGGCATATTCCCAAGAAGCCCTTGCTGTAGTAGGATCTTCCAAGGTTCCGACCTTGCAGTGAGGCCTCAAACTACAAGCTTGCCCAAGAGGGCTCTACTCTACATCTTTGGGTTGATAATGCCAAGTCCACCTAGTTCCTCAAGCAAAATCCTTGTCTGCCAAGCCGCCTTGGCTCTCGTGTTACGGGTACCATCCGATCCTAACCAGAGGAAGTTCTAAACCAAATGGTGTAAGTGCTCCATGCAACCTTGGTGAAAGCACCAACAAGAAGCATTGTACTAGGGTGTGGCAAAAGGAGCACCTAGTTCACCACTAGTGCTCGACCTACGAGAGAGAGTTTTGCAGAGCTCCAATACAAGAGCTTCTGCCCAACACTCTCCAAAAATTGAGTTGAACTGCTGCTCTGCCAAAATGTCATTGCCTACCTCACAACCCAAGTATCTGGCCGTCTCTCCTTTCGAAATCCTCCGAAATCCAAAATTTGCACCCTAGCCTCAAACCTCTTGGATCTCTTCCGTACCTGTGAAGTAGCCAATTGATTTGGTCCAATTTATGCGAGCTCTAGAAGCCTCGCAACAATAAATAGACAATGCACCTCCGACCCGCCGCTCTAGATTGGTTGTGGAACCATCAACATAGACTATTATGTCAACTCTGCAAACTTTGAATCTAGGAGCTCCTCCATCTATTAGATTGGCAACCTCATCCCTATAAGGCCAAGTGCCTAAGAACGTAGAAAATAGGCCAACACCTCCGTCACAAAAAGGAAAAGAGAAGGAGAAAAAGGGCATCCTTGTCTCACTAAGGTCTGGCTTGTATGGCTGCTGATGATCACCTAGTTGGAGCTGCCAGCATAAAGAGCTATGATCCCTCTGATCCACCATCCTCCTTCTATAAGAGACCATCTAATATGCGTACCCCCTTTTGGGGAAGTCCACAGACGGGGCTACTCTACACAGAGAACTACTAGCGAGTGGTCCAACATTATGGTACCTGCTAGAATGCCGATGGACCTGCCATAGAGTAAATCCCAGTTGCCAATATAGAATCTATCCAAGTGCTCTAGTAGCCCATCATGCCGTGCTTAAAGAAAAGTGTTGGATGCCTGGAAGTCTAGTAAAATCTGGCTCACACCAAGGATCCTTGCCACCACTGATCGCAAAAATGAACTGCTCCCAAATCATTGGCATCTCTGCAAAAGAGGTGCCTCCCTACATATCCTCTATGAACTCAAGCTTATTGAAATCTCTCCCAACAATCCATGAGTCCACCTCTAGGAGGCAATCTGTGAGCCGCCAGCAGAAAGCCAGATTGTATTTCCTGCAAGCATGTGTGTACACGTTCGGGATACCAATCCAAGCCTCTCTTGCTTGAAGTCCCATCCAAATTGTGTGGCCTTGGAATGAGAGCTTACCCTGTGCAAAAACCTACGGGACCAAGACCTGAGATACTAAAATGCCTACCCCACCGCTCCTACCAACTGATGGGGACTAGATGTCCGAGCCTCTCCCAAGGAGGACGCAGTGATGGCATGCCATGTCAGCTGATACGAAACATATGCTCCTAAGTCAAAAGAAAATCAATTGCACTGCCTACCAGAGTCCAATGAAATTCCTAGCATAAAATTAGGTATTGCGGCTAGCTACATGCACGATCATGAAGATGGGATGGTAGTGAACCATCAAACTCATGGAGATGGGATGGTAGTGAACAAGGCTCGCCTGTGCATGGGAGCCTACTCTAGGAAGCCGAATTTTAGTGACTTTGCTAGGGGTTTAGAGGGCAAATAATCTGTATCTGGGCATCAAGGAACTAGTGTCACCATTGGCTCAATCCCCACTCTCCAAGCCCAATACAGCATGAAAGAAACATTTACACCAAACAGGTTGGCGCATTGCTGGAGTACCTTGATGTATTGAGTCTCTCCCTCCCTCTACAGACAATAGTAGTCTAGCTCGGGGCCTCCTCCTCGAGAACCCTACCAGGCCTAGCAACAAGCTCCTCTTTTGTGACGACCTCTTGTAGGCTATAGGCCACTCAAGATACAACTTCTTCTCATACGTTTGTGGAGAGGGGCTCTGAGACTGAGCCCATGGACCTTCACATAGGAGGGGTCGCGGCTGTTGCCAAGGGAGTTTTGGCGATTGGATCCCTAGAGCTATTTGGAGGTCTTAGATATATACCCTATGCCCCTGGAGCTGACCATTCTAATCCTGTAGCCTTGAAAAGGGGGTGGACCCCAAAGCTTTTTGATGCGATGTTGGAGCATTAGGTATACCAAATGATGGATGAGTGGATGGGACCCTAGGGTATAGATCTTTGGTTGGCCCATGGTAACTCTGCATATTTTCATCTTTATTTTTCCCTAGTAAAGTGTAGATCAGGCTTGGCCGTAGCCATGATCTGCCTATCTACAGAGCTGATTTTTTCACAGCTCCACTTTTGAATTGAAGGTGCTGGTCATAGCTTAGCGCGTGGACTACTGCCTTGGAGCTGGTCCCATCTATAGCCCGTGAGCCATGGAGAATGCTAGGAGGTGAAAGGTACAATGCCATAGCACATCAGTTGTGGCACAAAAAGGCGCAACGAATAGCAGCTCGATGACATGAGGTGGAAGGTACAAGGCCACATCCCATGAGTAGTGGCGCAAAATGATGCAAGGTTAGCCTGTAGAGGCAATGGCGCAACCAGGGGGTCTTCTTTCACGACTCGAGCACAAGCTGAGGAGGTTAGATAGGGGGTGCGGTAGGAGGGAGAGGGAGAGCATGGTGTAGTTCACAAAGAGGCAATGCATGATCTTGTTTGATCTAGTACAAGAAGCACCGACAAGATCTAACGCAGAGGAAGGACAATCCCATTAAAAGGGTGTGATGGAATGTAATGTTCAGTCCTTCTTTGGTGCCCCAAAATCATCATCTTGAGGGAAGGCCTACTTCATGATGTTGATCTTGAGGGAAGGTGTTGAGGAACCATCTCAACATCATGTGCTCATATGTGCATAGCACTAACACACATAGTGCTAAGAAGGCACAAAGGTCAGAAGCCCTAACCCTAATCCTAAAAATCTCCACTCTTCTCCTCTCCTCTCTCCATATTTGTTCATAAGTTTGATTCATTCCATTGAGGGATACCTTCAATTGAGCATTGGGGAGCCTACCCCAACAAATTGACTTCAAGTTGCCTGTTGATTTGACCTTGTGTGCATTTTTAGCTATGGCCTTACTTGGAGGGATACCTTTGAATGAGCACTAGCAAAGTACACCCCAACCTATCCCACTTAATACAACAATTTGTATTGTTTTATAGACTTGAAAATAATTGGTTGTACAATAGTATGGAACCATTGTACAATGCAAACCACCTAAAAACCAATCAAAGACGATAGCATGCTCAGTTACATCACATAACTACACTATTTGCTATCACACAAAACAATATAGTAAGGTTAATAACATGATTATTGTATGTAGCTATTGATTGAGGTATCCCAGTTGGACATTCAAGTGGTAGTGCATTCTAGAATGAGTAGTTATTCATTTACAAGCAAATCCATTGCTAAGGTTGTGGTGCCATATCTGCGTCTAGTTGCATCTTCAACATGCGCAACAACCCGCTTCGACCTCAACAATACCAAACGGCATCCATGCCAATGTATAGGCAACCGGCACTTGCACAAGTGCCCCTAGCTCTGAGGCTAAGTCATGTTCCTGTTCAGACACAAGTCCCACAATTACTTAGGAATCCAAATCCACGACCATATCCAAGAGCACCAAATCCAGCTCCTCAGGTAGTTCTAATACATCAATTATAGCCGAGGAACTAGACTCGCCATTTGAGTATGAAGCAGAGTAGCTAGTGTACTATGTAGAAGGCACAGAGAGACTAATATCAGTCTATGCAAATCAAGTCTGTCCCAACACATATCGAGCACCAATCAAGTGCTACAGTTGTGGACAAAATCACCGAATCACAAAGTGCCCTCATCGTGGTAGCCCCACTACTTTCCAACCACTTTGTAGATATTGTGGCATAGGACATGCCTATATGGATTGTCCCATGAAAAATAAGGTCCCACAACAAACAGAGGTTAAGCCTGACATCCCAATTGGCATCATTGGGGTGGACCATCAAAGACTGGGGCTGGGCAAGCATAATATCACAACTTGTGAATGTAATTACACGCCAGCAAAAAGAGGTCACCAAGGACCCTAACATTCCAATCCAACCAAAGCGACTTCTTAAAAAGAAAGCACAAGTGCCTCCACCTCTGCCAAGCAATGAGTAGCCAAGCTCATCCACATCAACTCCCGAGCCTCAAATAAAAGAAGTTCCATACGCAAATGCAGAAGTGGAGAAGGCTCGTTTTCAGGCACTTGAACAATGGGTACAAAAGGAACAAGCTCAATTTGAGGCTGAGAAACAAGCTCAAGACCCAATCCATGACTTGGCCCCACAAAGTATTGGTATTGTACTCAAGCCTTTGTTCCAACAACAAACTCTGCAACATAATGAACTGCCACGCCAACTTGAAGGAGCCGCACTCTCTAGCATCCTGAGTTGCCCTGTGTCAATTCCCATTGGAATCTTCTTATGGAATTGTCCCAATCTCTGGAAGAGTTTCAAAGGATGGATTGAACTCACAAATCCCCCTCCATCTATGAGTGACATCGAAGATATCCCTGTGCGGATGGGTGAGAGAGATGACATATGCAACATTACTGTGCCTTTGATCCACAAGTCATATAATGAAGTCCAAACCATAGTGGATGGTGGAGCAGGTGTAAATGTCTTATCAAACGAGCTCTACGATGAATGGGGCTCCCACCAATGCAAAAGGCTAATTTCAACATACACCTTGCCGATGATTCATGGGCTAAACCCTTAGGAATAGTGAATGGTGTGTTGACAAAGCTCGCAGGAGTGCTTTTCCCTTGAATTCACAATCTTGGATCTCCCCAAAAAATCCTATCAAATCTTATTGGGACATCCGTGGTTACAGGAAGCATCAGTCCTCCATAACTGGGGAACTGATAGACTCACAATCTAGAATCACGACACCGTAGTCAGGGTGAATGTGGGGACAGGAGCTATAAAAACAATTGTGCCTAGAGCATTGGATGACACATCTTCAATGACAATCTCAAGCAAATCAGCTCCCCTGCAACAACATGCCATAGCGGGCGATTCACAAAGCAATGTAAATAACTGGATATAAACATTGGCAATAATCGAAATCGACAACTACCATTCATTAGACCCCATCTTCTCGGCAAATAGATGCTAAGGTGCTACAAGTAGATCC
The DNA here is from genome assembly GCF_047967505.1 of Dipteris shenzhenensis. Lineage (NCBI taxonomy): Eukaryota > Viridiplantae > Streptophyta > Polypodiopsida > Gleicheniales > Dipteridaceae > Dipteris > Dipteris shenzhenensis. Next base: position 52,148,181 of record NC_141599.1, on the reverse strand, counting down.
CCCCCTCACACATGAAGAACCAATCGATCTAGAGATGCCATTCTTTATGGCTGACCTCAAGTGGGATAATGAACTTGAAGAAGGTACCCATACCAATGATGACTCCAATTTTCCTTGGGACCTTGAAACTGAGGCTAAGAATGTTGAAATTGAAGATCAAATCTTTGATAATGACAGCCATTCTGCATGCCCTAATGGTAGTTGAGCTCCCAAAAGTTGAACCTCCACAATTGAATAACAATTGAAGATCCTACAAGAAAGCTGGAGGAAATCGCAAAAAAGCCAAGGCTGAACACTTCAATGAATTCGAACGAGTCCAAATGAGGATCGATCGTCGAATTGTATCTTGCAAAGTAGCTCCCTCAAAATCAAAACCACCACCTCTTGAATGGTCCTCTGCTGAGGGATTGGAAGAGTATGCGTAGCAAATGAATCCTTACTTGGGAACACCTTACCAGTGGAAAAGTTACCCCATAGTTCCCAATGTTCAAAAATATAAGCCACATGTGCGGATAAAGATCGATCAAGAGCCTTCAGAAAAAGAAAGTCAAAAAGAGCCTAACAAATTGGTAAATGAAAGTATGCCACCCAATACACATGGCACATGTCAGGCTAGTTCAAAACCATCAAAGGCCGATCTTCGAGAAGTGCCAGAGTACTTCAAGAATTACACAAGTGGCAATGTCCCAATAGCAATGCCAAGACCACTAAGAGAATCTAAAGTTGAAGAAACCGATAGCGTTGGAGAAACTCCAATCTATGAGGGACTAGCAAAAACTCACACAATAAACCTCGCCCTTGAAGGGGAGGAAGAAAAAATGGTTTTCATTGGGAAACAGCTTCGACAGGAAGATGAAACCAAATCAAAGCACTCCTAATGGAATACCGTGACTGCCTAGCATGGTCATACAAAGAAATGAAAGGAATTTCACCACATGTGGTAGTACACACGATACCTATAAGGGAAGTGCCCACCCTAAGGTATGTGGACCTTATCGCACAAGTCCTAAGTATGGCACCATGGTTTATGATGAGATGGAAAAACTCTTAGATGCCGGATTCATCTACAAGATAGAGCACACTGATTGGGTTTCACATTGTGCCTAAATGCAACAAGAAGCTCAAAACATGCATAAACTTAAAGAATGTGAATGCCACCACAATTAGGGGTCACTATCCCCTACCCTTAACAGAAACAGTGTTGGAAAAGGTGGCACGTTCCAAAATATATAGATTCTTGGATGGCTTCAGTGGTTTTAACCAAGTGCAAATTGCTCCTAAAGACCAATCAAAAACAACATTTGCTACAAAATGCAGCATTTTTGCATATAGAGTCATGCCATTTAACCTTTGTAACCCCCCAGCCACATTCCAGTGAGTCATGTTCACAGCTTTCAAGCCATTTCTGAATAAGTTTTTACAAGTGTTCTTGGATGATTTGTGCATCCACTCGAACAAAAAAGATCACTTCAAATGTTTTGAAGAAATACTAATCAAATGCAGGGAGTATGGAATCTCCCTAAATCCAACAAAATGCCAATTCATGGTCACCCACGGAGTTGTTTTGGGACACATCGTTTCTCAACATGGGATTGCAACTGACATGGACAAAATCAAATTCATCATGGAATTGCCTCCTCCTACGAATTCTCAAGGTGTACAGGTCTTTATGGGACATGCCGGCTATTATAGAAGATTTATATTACGGTATGCCATGGTAGGTAGACCACTTTACAAATTATTAGTGGAATTCTTATGGATAAAAGAGTGCGACCAAGCCTTTGAGCTTTTAAAGTGGTGCCTAATCATAGCACCCATCCTTATATCTCCCAAATGGGATATTGATTTTCATGTTCATACTAATGGATCCAGGTATGCAATTGGGAGTGTCCTTTGTCAACCTGGTGAACATAAGAAAGACTACCCATTCTACTTCATCAATTGACAACTCAATGATGTAGAGATCAACTATACCACCACAAAAAGAGAAGCCCTAGCAATGGTGTATAGTGTTAAGAAATTTCATCACTATCTACTGGCAAATGATTTTGTCTTCTACACCGACCATCAAGCATTGCTTTATCTTGTGAACATGAAGGAAAATAATTCACGAGCAGTAATTTCTAGATCATAGGATGAGATTCGCAATGCAGAGAGTGGCTCAAGGAAGATAATGCTGCCTAGAGTCATATTATATAATAGCATCTTATCATGCCGCTACTGACCACATAACTTTGTGTTTCCATCTACCGCTCTCATCTCTCGGCAAGCCTTAATGAAAAAGCTGTGTGCTCTCCTTCTGAACATGATGATCTAAACACGGTAGTCTTGAAGTTGTAATGGCACCTATGATGCCTTGCCCCTATGGAGATAAAACACATAATAAACCAGGCAAAGAAAAGCCAATCAAACTGAAATGATTATCATAGCAGATGCACCCACGTCCAAGACTAGCTGGGTGAGGTGATCGAGTCACTTAGATTCTAGCCTGCAGCCAAGTCCAAGAAGAAGCCCCAAAAGTCATTTGCTAGCGTGTTACGCATGTGAGCACTTAGGAGATGAGCAGCTGTGGCCACATTGTTACTGTTACACAGTACACTAGTTTAGTTGTTGAGGTGACTATAATCAATGCAAGAGAGCAAGCATCACTTCCTTATTCAGAATATAGCTCACGTCCAATATCTTAGACACTTTGGCATCAACTCCCGTTGGCAAATTTTTAATCACAGCGTTAAAGCGGCGGATAAGAGCATCATCTCCAAATTCAAAGGAGATTTAAACGATTGCAAAAATCTTCAATGACAGTGAAAATCTTCAATGATAGCAACGTTGCTTAGTTGAAAGTCAGGCTCATAGTCATCATGTTGAAGAGAGAAAACAATTGACAAACATCATCTTCAGATGGAGCTGCCGCTTCTAATGATAGATGAAAGTCCATTGAAATCTTCAATCCTTTGAGACCCCTTACCCAATCACAATCACATGTGGAATTAATGATCTTTGATACTTTGATTGCAATTGCAATTGCAATCATGAATCAAGGTGGATATATTCTCTCCACTCATATTCTGTTCCTCTGTCAAGGTCGATATGTTCTCCTCACATGTTATGTCTTGTGTAAACTAGATATAATGTGTGAAGAGGTTGCATGGACCCCTAGGATTTAGCGTTTGAAAAGGATTATTGAGTAGTGAGGATTGGTGTAGAGAGGTTTCATGGAGCAAGGATTTGTTCTTCGAAAAGGATTGACTAGCAAAGTGACCTATGGAGATAACCTCTGTGTGTGTGTGTGTGTGTGTGTGTGGGGTGTAGAGAGGTTTCATGGAGCAAGGATTTGGTCTTCGAAAAGGATTGACTAGCAAAGTGACCTATGGAGATAACCTCTCTCTCTCACACACACACACACACACACACACACACACACACATAAAGAGAGTGTATGATGAGCTATTCTCCTAATGGGTCTCTTTAACTGAAAAATCTGTAACTATGAAATGACAAACCATTTTCAAATGCAATCAATTGGAAAACACTTGTAATTTTTCAAAGAAAATTCACGTATGTGTTCTGCTAGCAAGTGAGATAGTTAGGGAGAGAGACTGAGGGGAGAGAGAGAAATAAGGAGCAGCACTAAGTAAGGAAAGGAGAGAGAAAAAAGACAGCATTGAGCTTAATTGTCTAGATTCAAAACTAGGAGATTTGTGGAAGACAAGAGTCTTCAATATGAGATATGAGAGTCATGACTCCATTGTAACTTGGGCAAAGCTTAAGAGTGTAGCAAATGCACTTAGGAGGCTAGAGAAGAGACTAATTATATTGTCTCTTCTTGAAGGAAACAAGAGGATGAGGGATATGCATTTCATGCCCTCAGCAGATAATGACTTTAGAGGGTTAGGTGTTTCTTTATAGTCAATTTCTTGTCTTGTTGTGTAATGAAAGATGGGGACTACTAGTTTGTGCACCATTTTTAGTTGGCTTGCTAGGGAGATATTCCTTGAGAAGATAGAGACATAGTCTATCATGGCACTCAAGGATTCGTGTGCCCACAGTGCCATGACACATCCATTTGTATTACCTGCAAATTATACACTCTATTAGTACATCAAGCTAGAGGGCAGGAACCATATGTTCTCCTCTCTGAAGGCACATGACAACAAAGCCCCTATCAAAGGTTCAAAGAGAGGAGACAGACATGAACCAAGCAAGTCTACAAAGAGTTTGATCAGGCTGCGCAACTAGTTGTATCAGGCTACAACTAGTTGTCTTTTCTTTGAGAGAGAACTAGATATTGTCCATTTGGTAAGTAATAAACTTCTACCACATTGAAGGTACTTGCAACACCTTGTGAAGGAGAACAAATTGACTGAGATGCCTACTCAATGCAAAGGTTGGATTAAGATAGGGAACCTTAGCACTTGCATTTACCCTAGCTCAATAGAGCTTAGTGATTGACCATGGTGGATTGACTTTCCAACTGGGCAAGTACTTACATGTGAGAGAGATATGTTTGCTGAGCACTCAAGAAGTAAGAAGATCTCCACATCATGAAGAGGAGTGACTCATGGACTCAGTATCTTCCAGATGCAGAGAAGATGGTAGGCTCTTCATTGAATAGGCATGCTAAAAGATCAATGGAGATATCCACTAGTTTTGTGAGTTGTATTTTAACCTTGTTGTGTCTACAAGTGTCCTTTGCATGGAGATGGGATGTGGAACAACACCACTTATGTAAGCATGCCAGGCTATTAGTTGTTCTTGCTTTTCTTTTGATAGTGATAGTAATATTGTGCATTCCATTGTGGAGCCCCTTGTGCAGGCATCATGTTCAAAGAGGGCCAGATTGGATGCAAGTTCTATAGAGGGGGACAAGTCTGAGTATGCCTTGATGCCTACTACCAATCAATATGATGACCCATAGTGAGACACTGTTTACTTGGATATAACATTTTTCTATGTTTCATTTTTTAATATTTTGAGACCTTTGAAGTAGTGTTGTCTATTTTTCATATTTTGAGAACTTTTCAAAAGTAAAATTTGATTTTGAGAGTGGCAAATCCATATGGCATTTATATGGTATGATATCTTGATTGTGCTTAAGAATCTATAGTGAGGAGATTATATTGGTAATTGAATAATTCATGGCTTGAAGAAATTTAAAATGGAATGTCAAAATGGGAAGTATGATAAAAAGTTAAAAGACAAATGCTCTAAGGTATAGCACATGTCTCAACTTCCACTTGTGAGAAACAATCTCATTCTGGCTTCAAAAAAAGAACTCCATAGCTTTGATTTCCAAAGGACATTGTACAAAGTTTTGATTTGATGAATATTTAAAATAGTCCTATTGGATTATGTTTTTTGGCTCACATTATTCTCCTTTGTTGAGTATTATAATTGTATATTCCATGTTATGGCAAAGAAGTCAGTCATGAAATTTCTTATGTCACTCAACTAGTTTGTTAGGTCGTTGAAGTTCATGATATGGCATTGAATTCAATAATGTAATTTATTAAGTCACCGTGCTACTAATTCCATCAATGAAGCTAATGAATTTGTCACGAAGTACGAATAATAGCAAGTTATTTGAGAATAATGAAAGAACTATATAACTTACATTTATGTGCTCATACATAGCTTGGCTTGCATGTGGCGGCTCGGCTTTCCACTTGGCTCACTTTTGGTGGCTCGGCTTTTTGACTACCTCACCCACCAACATGTTGCACATGCAATAGGTTGATGGTGAGCTGGAGCGATGTTCCCCTTGCAATTAGTTACATTGCTAGTCTTGAGTGCCAAATAGCCTAACTCATGTGGAAGCTGCTCGTTGTTCTTGTGGGTTATTGTTGTTGGGTGTAGAAGTTATTGTGTAGAGTTTGCCAGGTTTCTTGCACTTTGTGTTTTGTTGATCGATCTGTGCTAAATTATTTCAGTTTGGGGGAGAAATTCCAAAGGGTTTAGGACAATCACAATTTCAACACCGGGCTAGTTTAGCCTAACAGTCTCAACTTCACATTTTAGACAATAACAATTATATTTCTTTTCATTTTTGAATTTCACAATTAGAAAATAGCAATATGTTGCTTTTCATTTCTGAATTTCACAATTTCAATCACAATTTCAATCAGTATAACTGATTTATGTCTTGAAGCAGCACCGGGCTAGTTTAGGACAATCACAATAAGTACAAGCCATCCCGATCTAGAAATTAAGTGGTATATTACCCAAATAGCAGAAAATTAAATTTAACTAATGTAAGCACTGAGAAACATAGTAAGTTCAACCATGAGAACCATCCACAACTAATGTCTGGTCAACCACGCTAGTTTAGGACAATCACATAATTGGTGATTAAGATAAAGTAGCCATAGTTGCATGATGTTCAAACCACTGGGCTGGTTTAGTAAAATAACAATATATTGCTTTTGTCTTGTGAACTATATTGCTCTTAGGTTTTGCTCAATCACACCACCGAGCTGGTCAACAACTAATGCCATGTTCAACCATGCTGCTTCAAGACAATCACGAAACTCGTGATTGAGCGGAATCAGCCATGGTTGCATGATGTTCCAACCACTGGGTAGGTTTAATAAAATAATAATATATTGCTTTTTTGGTGTGAAATATATTGCTGTTAATTTTTGCTCAACCATGCCATTGGGTTGGTCAACAACTAATATATGTTCAAGCATTTAGTCCAAGATTGGTTTAAGAAATGAAATAAGTAAACTATCCCAAAGTTCAATCACAAACAACCACCGGTCTTGTTTAGGCACCACTGACTTGCATTGTATCAAGCATGTGTATGATGTTCTCCTCAACACCTTGTGCCCCGTCTGCTTTTTATAGATGTCCATTCTATTTGGGGAAACTCTTGTATTTTTGTGCCAAAACATTGTCACTGTAGCAATGGCTTTCGCACTTAGGATATCTCTCCTTTCTTGCATTCCGTGGAAGCCCACAGACTCTTGGATTGGGATGATCGTGCATTCCTTCTACTGTAAGTTCAACCTCTGGAGCCATGTTGGTCCTTCTAATTGACAATATCTTTGACATTGTGCACCCAAAGCATTTCTCCTTTGTATAATTTAATATTTTTGGTGATTTGTGCAACCACTTGGGGTGCACCCCCAACCTATTGCATGTGCAACAAGGGGGTACAACCCTAACTTGTTGCATAAATCATCAAAATTTGGTGAGTTGTGCAACAAGTTGGGGGTCCACCCCATAATCTATTGCATGTGCAATAGCTTGTGTGCACCCCCAACCTATTGCATATGCAACAGCCTATACCCCTAACCTGTTGCATAAATCACCAAAATTTGATGATTTTCATAACATGTAAGTGTTGTACCCCCAACCTATTGCACATGCAACAAGTTGGTGGGTGAAACCCCAACTTGTTGCACAAATCATGCATGTGCAATAGGTTGGGTACAACCCTTATCTGTTGCACATGCAACAGGTTGTGTGTACCCCCAAGCAATAGGTTGGGGTTACATCCCTTAACCTGTTGCACATAGGTTAAGTGTACCCCCAACCTATTACATGTGTAAGAGGTTGAGTGTACCCCAAATGTGTTGCACATGCAACAGGTTGGTGGGTGCAACCCCAACCTATTGCACAAATTTCCAAAATTTGGTAATTTGTGCAACAGGTTGGGGTTGCACTCACCAACCTGTTGAACAGTTAACATGTTGGGTGTACACTCAACCTCTTGCATATGCAATAGGTGGGGGGGTGCAACCCCAACCTCTTTCACAAATCACTAAATTTTGATGATTTGTGCAATAGGTTAGGGTTTCACCCACCAACGTATTGCACATGCAATAGGTTGATGGTGAGCTGAAGCGATGTTCCCCTTGAAATTAGTTGCATTTCACAGTCAACATGTTGGGGGTACAATCAACCTCTTGCATATGCAATAGTTGGGTGGGTGCAACCCCAACCTCTTGCATAAATCACCAAATTTTGGAGATTCGTGCAACCCACGTACCCCCAACCTATCGCATGTGCAACAAGTTGGGGTTGCAACCCCAACCTATTGTAGAAATCACCAAATTTTGGTGATTTTTGTACAACAGGTTGGGGTTGCACCCACAAACCTATTGCATGTGCAACATGTTGGGGTTGCACCCACCATCCTGTTGCATGTGCAACGGTTTACGATGTAGGGCTTGGAGTTTAGGTTTAGGGTTTAGGGTTAGGGTTGGGGGTTTGGGGTTTAGGTTGGGGTGCACATCAATATATTTTGTTTCTTGATTTCAAGTGTGAGACTTTTTGGGCTTCTTTTATAGTTACTAATATATTTTTCTTGAAATTGTTACAGGTATTTACCCTACTAGAGGGCTTATAGGTGGTGTTATATGAGAAGAATGAAGTCGTAGCCTTTGGACAAATACATAGTCTTGATCCTATGAATGTGTGTCACTTTCAATGTTGTGGTGAGAGAAGATGTGTAGTGATAATCACCAATGTGCTTACTCTTGCAGTGCATCCAAAATATCCACATGGAGAATTTGAAACATTGGGTGATATCTTACAATGTGACAATTGTAATATGCAAGCACATAGAAATCAAAGATATACTTTCAAGATTTTATCGAGGGGGAATATTTTAAGATTTTGTCTTGCTTAGGAGAAGTGTTAGCACTTGGCATATTTAAGGGCTATGCTCAAAATATTCTTTGTATGGTGGAGGTAATTAAGCTGACTAGTGAAGGGGTCATTCAAAATGCAATGGATAATATGTCACATCTAGAGGTCCTAATACTACATCTCATCTTCAAGTTCATAATACCATTAAATGGGGTTTAGCTTTCTTGTAAGAAAATTTACCTATTAAGAAAGTTTCCTTCAATGTGGTGGAAGATATAGGAAAGTAATATGAGAAGAAAAGAACTGCACAAACAAGATCAAAATTAAGAAATCATGGCATCTCTAAATACTACCATAGTGGCATGCTTTTTTCAAGTATTGAGGACATTATAATAAGTGATGTTGATGCAAGAAAGGTTGCAAGTGACTCAAATATGCTCTCATTGGTATAGAAGATTTGACTTGTGTTGACTTGTCTTATGTTGCAAGTGACTCAAACATGCTCACTCATATAGAAGACTTGTCTTGTATTGACAATGACAAGATGGGACCACAAAGCAAAACAAATGAATTGATCGATGAGATAAGTGATGCAATAATAAAAATTGATGATATTAGTGCTCATGGCCATGCCATTCTCACTAGAGTGGAGGGTCGAGATGGCATAACATCTAATTGTGAAGGAAAAATAGTTCAACCACACAATTCAAGACTCAGCATTGGCAACAAATTGACTTTAATGAACTTTCCTACTAGATTTCCAATCCCAAGATATTATTAAGTGCCATCAAATAATTCCCAAGGCCACTCTGCATTTGAGTTTAGAGATGTAGATTCAACAAGAAATGGGCTCAATGGGTAATGGACTCACAACTAGGAAACAAAAGACACTATTCACAAAAAAGAAGTATGTGAGTGTCAAGAGGTGACGAATCATGGCATTGATTCCGGAACCCCAGATACATGCAATGTTATCTAAGGAGAATATAGAAAGCACTCTCATGCAAGTTTGTTGTAGGAAACTTTTCATAAGAAAAGTTGCAAAAGATGATTGTGAAGCCATACGCCTCAGCATTTGGAGTAAGACAAGGCCTAGTAGACATAACTATCTTCTTTAAGGGTTTTCTTACTTTCTTGATTAAGTTGATTAGGACTTGAGGACAAGACACTGCAAACCTAGATTGAAATTCATGGTTAATGGAACATCCATATGTAATAGACGATATCAATGGTTAACTGGACTATCACATGGTACATATTGGACCATCTGGGCAGAGGTGAAAGACAAAGTGGTTTCATAAAATTCATGGAAATGCCTACAAGCTTAAATGCAAAAGAAGCACTAGAAATCAATCGCAACATTAAAGAAAGTCCTTGATGATCATGCATTACCATAGCCTCATCTTCCCCAGACAATGTTGGATGCAAGTGTGGAATGCCAACATCATTTTCCTTTTAGAATGACAAAGAAGATTGTGCTAGAAAGAGTTAATAAAATGTTACAAGATAGAGAAGAGAGCATGATTTCAAGGGAAACCTTCTATAAAATTTGGCATGGATAGTTTTCCCATGTGAAGACACCATCAAAGCAAAGGATGCCAAAATGCAAGACATGTGATGAATTAAAAAATGCCATTGAACATAGTAAATGTGAGCACAAGCGAGAAAAATATATAAGATGGAAAACAATCCATTTATGTCATGTGTAAGATGCCCTATTGTTTAGAGAGGAAACTATTGTCCATGTCAAAAAGTCTATGTGCATCACCATTGATGGCATGGACTAGAATACAATAACATTACCAAGGTATAGACGTATCCCATCGACATTTGAGGGTAAACGTGGACTAAAAACACACTTTTGTGGAGTATTAGTGCATGGATTTTGAAAGTTTTGTGATTTATGGATTGATAATTTGCATCAACACGATAGTAACCAAGTGGCAACATCCATCATGAAAGAAATATGAAGGTCACAGATACACATTGATTTTTACCTCGCAACTTGCATATATAGGCTGATAACTGTTGGAGAGAAAACAAGAATAGATATATATTTCGTTTATGCTCTATGTTGGTTGGTTTGAAAATATTTGAAGAAGTCGAAGTTGGTTTCCTCCTTGTCAGCTATACACATGAAGACATTGATCAAATATTTAGTATTATCTCTAGGAACTTGAAGTCAAGGGATGTTTTGACATTGGACGATATGACATCTTGAATTGGGAAAAAGATCGGAGGCTCTTGAAAGGAGGAATCAAAAGTGTCTATCTTTGAGAGAATGGTTGATTAGAGAGAATTCATAGAGTCAAATTTAAAAATACGAGATGATGCATTAATAGGGCACACAAATCCACAATATTTTTGGTTTAACATGCATAATGATATTCCAGTGATGCAATGGAAGCACTATCAGAGGGCGGGGATAATTTATGCAGTGAGCATGTGCTTTATTACAAAGAATAACTCCATTGGAGGAAACAATATTTGTTCTTGCAAAGCACAAAGCACTTGACATAGATGAAATGAAAGGCTTGGAAGCCTTTATTAAACATCTTCAAAGTATGATGCAAAAATATATTGAGCATGCAATAAAATATGGGGAGATAATCAAGTTAACTGAGGCACTTGTCATACATCAGTGAGATCCACATTGGATACAAATATGGCAATAGATGAGGAAGAAGTTGAGCAATGGCTTTCACCTTAGAAATATTATGGTACAAAGGGGGACAAATTGTTACCGAAGTTTGTACTAGAAGATGAGATTGAAGAGGGTATGTTTGTTGCAGTTTGGGTGTCTGATGCAAATTCAAAGTTGGATGAACAAGGTGGCCCAATTTGGGTGGCAAATGTTGCTCATATAGCAAGGGATGACAAGGAAATTCTTGTAACATTCAAAGCTTTATGGTATGAACCAAAGTCTTTGAAAAGTCTCCCCAAAAAAATATACAATGAGACAACTTTTTGTACCTCCTTCACCTCTTGGATATAGGCCCAATGTAGGCTAATGCTGCTCTTATTTGTTGGCTAACCTAACCCCCCAAATTGGGGGTTCAATTTGGATTACATGCGAGAGCACATGGGTGGGGTCTTGAAGCATCGTAGGTCAACCTTGCGTACTTCCATCATAAAGGGGAAGGCTAAACCCAGCTGGGTAGACACAGCTGACTAAACCTTGCATACTTCCATCATAAAGGGGAAGGCTAAACCCAGCTGGGTAGACAAAGCTGACTAGAAGTTTTTCAAAAATCAGTATAGGGACCATCCCGAAATGTTCAAGGGTCAAAGGAGGGCCACGAGGAGATGGCTAGACTCCATAGGTACTTCTCACTTTGGTACAAGCAGATGGTTGGTGTTCGAGGCAACCGTAGCAAGTCTACTTCTTCTCATTTAATTTATTGTTCTATTTGTTTTATTACATATTGCATGCACTTTATCTAACTCTCATAAATTAGGCCCACAGTAAGCTACGATGGGTCGCCTTCCCACAGACGCAGAGACGAAATCTACATAGGAACAAAGCTTTGGTTTATTGAGCAGGAGGCATTGGGAGTGACGGTCGATTGGGTTGAGATGGCTACTCACACAGTATAAGTCTACTTCTACTTATAATCTCACTTTTTAAACTATTTTATTCTTTAAGTTCAATCTAATTTCCAATTAATATGGTTTCACTCTTAGAATCAAAGCTCAAACATCCCATCAGTGGAGGTGAGCAGTGATGACAAGGGATTAGGCTTACATAGCTTCGATGAGGGCCATCGATTACGTGTAGCTCACGAGGGGTAGGGATCATGTGGGGGTTAAAGGTCTCTGTGCCTTTACCCCGGTTATGTACAATACTCAAACACATATATAAATGAATGAAAAAGAAGATTAGGGTATTCTGCACCCACTAAAACTTGTGTGGCTCTCTATTTCTCTCTCTCCCTCTTCCGTTCTTGCTTCTGTTGAGAGCACTCTCAACTAGTATCAGAGCCCGGGTGATGTAGCTGAGTGTGCGTGAATGCTTGAAGCTCAGCAGCTCTGTGGGAGGAAGGAGAAGCTCTGTGGGAAGCTTTGTGGGTGACTTTACTTGCATCTGAGTGTGTAGAAACCTTGAAGGAACCTTTGGAAAAGTCACTTTGGTTTTGCGAAGTGGTTTTGAGAGCCTATTAAGTGTTTTCAAAGAAAAGTCGTTTTTTGAGCTTTTCCCTGTTCCGTTCGATGACAGAGACTCCGTATTGACTTGTAGAGGCAACTATTGCCTGCTTTTGGTGTCCACTTCACTTTAGGATCTTGGAAACACCTTCATTCTTGAATCTGGGATCATTTCATTGGATTTCTAACTCACTGTTTCAGTTTCTACGTTTTCTGCCCGGGTGTTGGAACTCAAGTTTGGAGTAGTAACCATTTGCAGATCTGTCAGTTTCCATGGACTCAGGAGGTCCTAAAACTTCTATGTTGCTCATCATTTGCACTCCGGTGGAGTTTACAAACAGCTCTGTTTCCAAAAACGGTTTTTAGTCCGTGTGTTGGACCCAGTGATTGAGACCACGGTTTCCAAAACCGTTTGTCCCATTGCATTCCGGACCCCCAAAAACCCCTACCTGTCAGTTCTTACGCAATTCGGTGGAGGATTCTGGCCCTACAAAAAAGACTAGGAAACATACTATTTTTTCAGATAACTAATTAGAGGAAGGAGGAGTTTGGAGAAGCAACTTTTCAAAGGGATTATATTGAGAAGACAAGCATAAGCCTACAAACAAGGAGAAAGAGGAGGAAGAGAAATACCAAAAAGAGAAGAGGTGAGTCTTCTTTTTTTCACCAAATCTCGTTTTTTCTCCTTAACCTCTGAAAATCAAGCATGAAAATTAGCACATAGGCTTAGCAATACAAGGAGAAACATGCTTCAACTCTCATAAAACGAAATCTCACAAAAAATGAACCTACATTGCTTAAAGAGACACACCTTCTTGAAAAACTTTCTTTCACACAAGCAAAGAGGGAGAAAGGTAGATAGGGAGCACAAGTGTTGGGAGAGGGGCTGGGTAGGGGTGAGGAGTGTGGGGAATAGAGAGGAGGAAAGCGAGGTCATCGAATATAAGATGGGAGGATCGATTTTTTCTTTTCTTGCAATAGAGATGTGAAAGACAGCGTTGCACGGGGTTTCAGGTTTTAGCCCCCAACGTCACTATATAGCAACACTGGTCAGTCGCTACATAGTGACAGTTATATCCTAAAAGCATCGTTATATAACGACGGAACAGGGCAAAGCATCACTATATAGCGATGATTCAGGAGAGGAAAGGAGCTCATGGGTGGCTATTTTTTGGATCTTAATAGATTTCCTTGTAGCTGATGTTGTGATTTTGGAGGTGTGCAGATGAAAGGGATGAGTGGAAGCTCATTAGATGATGTGCCAATGCTCGGGAGTGCAGAGTGGCTTATGGAGAGGTTGTATTATCATTGCACTCATTGCAAGCGAGAAGTATGACATCAACGTCGTATTGTCATGCGCCACTTGCGGATATATGGGGAGGAGCTTGGCATAGTACCCACCGTTGGTGTTGCACATGGTGATGGATCATTGGTAAGTCAATGCTATTTGAGTTTGTGATTAATATTACATACGTACATGACACCAAACCTTGAGACAAGATCTTATATTTACACGAAATCTTGAGACCGGATGAGGAGGGTGGCAAGGGTGCGCATATACCTTCACACTTTGAGCAAGACTATAGTCTCCTAGATGTGCCAGATGATGACGAGGGTATGGTGGACATGATGGATTCTATTTTTAGGGCACTACATCACATGTACGAGGGTGTTAGGATGTCTAAACTATGGGCTTGTCTCTTAATCTTGAATCTACAAGCAAAGTATGGGTGTTCGGATACAAGTGTCTCGGTCTTAATAAGGTTAGCTCCCGCATTAATTTGACTCATTATTTGGATATTGTTTGTTTTGAGAATCATCATGTATGTTTGAGAATCATCATTATTCAAAGCCTATGTATGTTTGAATTGTGATAGGTTGCTCCAGAAGATGTTGCCTGCACCAAATACCATGCCCGCATCAAGAGATGAAGCAAAGAAGATGCTAACAATGGTGGGTATGGATTATGATACCATCCATGCTTGCCGTAATGATTGTATTCTCTTTCATTGTGAGCATGGAGATTTGGCTAGTTGTCCGGAGTGTGGGGAACAATGATATAGAGATGACTTGTAGGGTGAGCACATACTAGTAAAGGTCTTCAGACACTTTTCCATCATTGCAAGAATACATCACATGTTCTGATGCAACTCCATAGCGGAGTTGATGACTTGGCATGCATCTCATCGGTCCATTGATGACTTGCCATGGATGACGTGAACCCTTTCGGGTTATGCTTGACATCTTGGTCGACATGGCCCTTAGCCTTGGTGAATTACAATATCCCACCATGGCTAACAATAAAGAAGGGACACCTCATGCTTGCACTACTTGTGCCAGGGAAGTACAAGGCCAAAAATATGGACATGTACATAACACCTTTGATAGAGGAGTTACAGATCTTATGGAGAGGAGTGCAGGTCTTTGATATTTCCAAAGCTCCTAAACATACTAATGATATATTGGTTAGGGGTATCTTGATGTGGACCATGCATGACTACCCAGGATATGGAGAGTGCGCAGGTATGTGGTTGTGTCTTTACATGTATAATATAGGATTATGCTTTTATGACTCTTTTTCGCATGCATGTCTTATACTAACACGTTCATGCACATGTTTAGGACTTGTTACAAGTGGGTACCATGCTTGTCCTATTTGTGTAGTGGGTTTGAAACCGCTGGCATGATACTCCAAACATATGAGGAAAAATGTTTATGAAGGTCATGATTGATACCTTCCACTAGACCATCTCGCGCGTGGAGGTTAGCTTGATCCACCACCACCATATTTGAAGGCAAGTGACTGGATTCAAGCTTGGAGGGCGAATGGAGAGGAACCTCCTCGTGGTATGAAGAGGCTATCCATCTTTCATGAGCTTCCTTATTGGGGTTAGTTACAAATTAATCATCTCTTGGATCCCATGCATATCTTCAAGAATGTGGGGGCTACTATTTGGGCACACTTGGTTGGTTCCAAAGACTTGAGAGGAGTGCAAGAAGACTTGCATGCTATGAATAGGATGTCTCATTTGTGGCCCCAAGTGCGTGCTTTGGGAAAAGTTGTCCTCCCGAAAGCAACATGGATCCTCTCCAAGAGAGAGGAGGCATCGGTCAAGGCGGACATTGCCTCTTTTTAAACACCCATAGGGTATATGGGTTGCTTGAAAGGAGCATTTTCAAAGGAAAATAAGCTTAGTGGGCTCAAGTCCCATGATTGGCACAAGGTCTTACAGGTATTCTAAGCTGTAGGATTAGTGTACCGATAATCGTGATGCGTTAGTGTAATTTTGATTATGTTATATTATTGACATGACGTCTTTGTTGCTTTGATAGTTCATTTTCCCAATTACAGTGAAAGGGTGCTTACAAGAAGATGTTAGAAATGCTATATTCAAGATCAATGGTATTGTGAGTTATGCTTACTATCAAATCGCATTTTCTTCAATTTAAGCTGAATAATCTGTAGACTAATTATGAATATATCTTACAGGGGCATGTGAAATAGGTGGATATCTCAAAAAGAGATCTCCATATCGAGCATTAAGAAGGCTAGGGTGGACTCCATCAAAGCCGTATGCTTGCTTGAGAAGCACTTTCCCTCGAGCATTAACACAACTCAAGTGCACTTGGTTGTGCACATAGTTGATGAGGTGGCCATTCCAGGTACCATTCATAGTCGGTGGATGTTTTTTCTCGAGCGGTTTATGAAAACTTTGAAGCGATTTGTAAGGAAAAGAGCAAGACCAGAAGCAAGCATGGCAAAAGGATGGCTTGTGCAAGAGTCATTAGTATATATCACGGAGTTTCTTGCATCCATGGATCTCGATATGCCGCAGGCTTGGCATAACAAGAAGGATGATCGCATCATTGGCAAGGTTACCCAAGGAAAAGGGATTGAAATAAAGATGAACGAAGAGTAAATGGAGAAATTCAATAAGTTTTGTATCCTCAATAGCAAGGAGATGCAAAAGTGGATTGAGAGATATGAAGCGGCTAAATTAGAAAGAATAGTTGCAAGGAAGAGATTCTGAGTAATTTACAGGCAATCAGAACCATATCCATGGGTTCTCACCCTTCTCCTCACTCACATGTCACTTGATTGGCTACAACTGGCCCTACATAAAGCCGAACACAATGGAGAGACAATAAACAAGTGCGAGTGAGAGTTATCATTTGGATGTATGATGCATGTAAAGTACATTGCATTATGCTCATATGGGTGACATTTTCACGTGGAATGCATCGATTCAAAGAGTCACGTATGATTGTGGAGTCATGGCTAACTTCACACAAGATAGCCGAGCTAGTGCTTGGGATACTGATCTTCTCTCCTTGCAGTTGGATTATTGTGGGACAATACGCGAAATCTATTAAATTGATTTCAAACGATTTAGTATTTTCATTCTTGATGTAAAATGGTTTAGAACTATTTATAATAGTCCCCATGCGACAGTGAGGAAAGACAGTAGCATTTCCTTTGCAATAGACTCCACCAAACTTTGGACCGATGAAAGTGATACTTTTGTTCTTCCCAAGCATTGTGAACAGGTGCATAATAATGATTTAATTAATCGAAGCTTTCGTTTTTAAAGATCCATTGATACATGTACTTATGCATAATTTCATATATATAATTGATGGCATTTGGCACCCATCTTCAATATAGGTGGTTTTTCATCTGGATTGTTCTGATCCAAGATGATGGTATGTGATCCAAGTTGCACCACGAAGTAAGAAAAATTTTGAAGATAGAGATGTGGATATGGAGATGCCACTACCAATGCCGGATCCAATTGATCCAAATGGATCAAGCGAAGAAGATGACGATCATCAAGAATCACTATACTTTATTAAAGAAGATGATCAAGTATTAGGTGAATGTACGATGCTAAAGTATGATGATGATATAGGAGATCAACTTGGTATAGAGTTAGAGATAGACTTGTTTGACACGTTAGACTTGGTTCAGGATGCAGCCGTTGATGTAAATGCTCTTCATTGATTTTTTTCATTTGAAACATGGACATGAATATATGAGCTCCAAACTTGATGTAAATGCTCTTGTACTTTTATTCTCTCAAAGGATAAAACATGTATGAAAATGAAAAAAAAATTGTTATTGGGAAAAACTATCTTTAAAGGTTGGTATGGGAAAAAACACTTTGTAAAAATGTCGCTATAGGAAACTGTCTCAGTGTCTCTATATAACGACTATTTATAAGTCTAGTAAGTGTCGCTATATAGCGACTCTCTATAAACGTCGCTATGTAGCAACACTTGCCTAAAGTCACCATATTGCAACACTTGACTAATCCCGCTTTGATTATCGATGATTAGCGCCCTGCACACGCTAAACACCGGTGCTTAAGCATCGAAATAGGACCCATGTGTAGTAGTGAGATAGATATTGATCAGTAGGGGCATGATCTTTCAAAGAAACAATGTCCCAAGTAGAGGAGAAGGTCATCAAATTTTCCAAAGTTTTGACACCCAACTTGACCATTAAAGTGGTAATGACAACTAAAGATCTCGAGGAAGCAGAGGAACTAGAGGAAGAGAAAGTTGCACCAAAGCCATCCCAAAGTCAACTTTTGGTGATAGAAAGTTACGAACATGGTATCTGAAGACCTTGCAAGACTTTCAGGTCATGAACATTCCTAAGTGAAGCTTAAGAGCTTGACGATCACGATACAATGTGTCTACACCCTCAGCCAAATTTGCCTTGGTGCTTCAACTCCATGAACTATGAACCTTTGAGGAGGTGAAAGACATACCAGAGTGGTAGGCTACCATGAAGGAAAAGGACATGATTGTAAAGAATGAAACTTGGGACTTAGTGCCCAAACCCTATAGCTGAAAGGTCATAGGTACCAAGTGGGTGTACAAGCTAAAGTTTAAGTCTAATGGGAACTTGGATAAATATAAAGCATGATTGGTGGTAAAAGGCTATGCTCAACGAGAAGGGCTTGATTTCAACGAGACTTTTTCCTCCATAGCCTAGATTGTCACTATTCAAACAATGATCGCATTAGCTACCCATCATGGATGGTCCATATTCTAGATGGACATGAAGTCGGCATTCTTGAATGAAACCTTAGTGGAGGATGTTATGTTGATCAACCACTTGGTTTTCAGGTTCTAGGATCCACATAATAGGTATGCAGGCTAAAGAAGGCATTGTATGCACTGGAACAGGCCTCAAGAGCATGGTAGCAGTGCATCAATGTATTCTTCTCAAAGATTGAGTTGAATCTAAGCCCATCAGATGCAAATCACTACTACACATGGATCCTATTGCAACATTTAAGTACTGACGTTTAGCACGCATGGGGCACTAATTGTCAGTATGGGAAGTGCGTCCCATAAAGCATCGCTATATAGCGACTTTAGGCAAACATCGCTATATAGCAATGATTTCTAAAGTCGCTATATAGCGACATTTATCAAAATTGTAAGTGTCGCTATATAGCAACACTGAGATACTATTTTATAGCGACGTTTTCCAGAGAGCTTTTTTACTCATATAGGCTTTAAAAGTTAGTTTTTTCCAATGACAAAATTTTTTAAATTTTCATACATGATCTTTTGAGAGAATAAAAGTATGAGAGCACCTCGGGGGGGTCACTATGTATAAACCCTCTATATCACGTGCGTTCAAGGCCTATATTTAAAATCCCTTATCTGTAAATTTTTTCATTGATAAAATGTACCCCTTTTCTATACAAATCTGTAAATTTTTTCCAAAACTATTTTAAATAGTCCCTTATGTAGATTTATTTCTATAAATTTTAGGAATAAAAAATATCCTTCTATTGAACTCACGTGATAGGGTTACATATGATGAGTGACCCCCCCGAGGAGAGCACGTACATCAAGCCTTTGAAGCTCATATATTCATGTCCAAGTTTGAGATGAAAAAAATCAATGAAGAGCATTTACATCAACTGTTTCATCTTGAGCCAAGTCTAACGTGCCAAACAAGTCTATCTCTAACTCTATACTGAGTGGATCTCCTATATCATCATTGTACTCTGGCATCGTACGTTCACCGAAAAGTACTTGATCATCTTCTTCAATAAAGTGTGGTGATTCTTGATGATCGTTGTCTTCTTCCTCAATATCATGATCTCCATCTTCCTCCCGTGTGATGTCATTATGCGCATCTTCCTCTTGGCTCATATTGTGATCTTCATCTTCTTTGCTAGATTCATCGGGATCAATTTGATCCGGCATTGGTAGTGGCATCTCCATATCCACATCTCTATCTTCAAAAATTTGCTTACTTCATGGTACAACTTGGATCACGTACCACCATCTTGGATTAGATTGATCTGGATGAAAAACCATCCTATATTGAAGATGGGTGCCAAATGTCATCAATTATATATATGAAATTATGCTTAAGTACATGCATCAATGGATCTTTAAAAACGAAAGCTTCGATTAATTAAATCATTAGTATGCACATGCTCACAGTGCTTGGGAAGATTAAAAGTATCACTTTCATCGGTCCGTGTTTGGTGGAGTCTATTGCAAAGAAACCGCTACTATCTTTTCTCATTGTCGCATGGGGACCGTTGTAAATAGTTCTAAACCATTTTACATCAAGAATGAAAATACTAAATCATCTGAAATCAACTTCATAGATTTCGTGTATGGTTCCACAATAATCCAACTGTGAGGAGAGAAGATTGGTATCTGAAGCACTTGCTCGGCTATCTTGTGTGAAGTTAGCCATGACTGCACAATCATACGTGACTCTCTTTGAATCGATGCGTTCCACGCAAAAATATCGTCCATATGACCATAATGCATTGCACTTTTTGTACTGTAAAAGAGCATCATTAAAACAATGAAGATGCATCTATTTTATAGCATATATTGCCCCAAATAATCACTTAGTTACGTCAAGAGGTAAGAAACTTACATGCATCATACATCTAGATGATAACTCTCGCACGCGCTCGTTTATTGTCTCTCCATCGCATTTGGCTTTACATAGAGCTAGTTGTAGCCAATCAAGTGACATGTGAGTGGGGAGAAGAGCCAGATCCCATGGGTATGGTTGCGATTGCCTGTACATTACTCTGAATCTCGTCCTTGCATTTATTCTTTTTGCTTTGGCCACTTCATATCTCTCAATCTACTTCTGCATCTCAGGGCTATTGAGGATACAAAACTTATTGAATTTCTCCATTTGCTCTTTGCTCATCTTTGTTTCAATTCCTTTTCCTTGGGGAACCTCGCCAACAATGCGATCATCATCCTTGTTATGCCAAGCTTGCGGCATATCGGGATCTGTGGATGTAAGAAACTCCGTGATATATACAAATGACTCTTGCACAAGCCATCCCACTGCGATGCTTGTTTCTGCTCTTGCTCTTTGTCTTACAAATCCCTTCAAAGTTTTCATAAACCGCTTGAGAAAAAACATCCATCGATTATGAACGGTACCTGCAATAGCCACCTCATCAACTATGTGCACAAGCAAGTGGACTTGAGTTGTCATAATGCTCAAGGGAAAGTGCTTCTCAAGCAAGTATACGGCTTCGATGGATTCCACCCTAGCCTTCTCGATGCTCGATATGGATATCTCTTTTTGAGATATCCACCTATTTCACATGCCCATGTAAGATATTTTCATAATTAGTCTACAGATTATTCGGCTTAAATTGAAGAAAATGCAATCAATGCGATTTGATAGTAAGCATACCTCACAATACCACTGATCTTGAATATAGCATTTCTAACATCTTCTTGTAAGCACCCTTTTATTGTAATTGGGAGGATGAACTATCAAAGCAACAAAGAAGTCATGTCAACAATATAACATAATCATAATCACGCTAACGCATCACGATTATCGGTGCACTAATTCTACAGCTTAGAATACCTGTAAGACCTTGCGCCAATCATGGGACTTGAGCCCACTAAGCTTATTGTCCTTTGAAAATGCTCCTTTTAAGCAAAGCATGTACCCTGTCGGTGTTTGAAAAGAGTTAATGTTTGCCTTGACCACTGCCTCCTCCCTCGTAGAGAGGATCCATGTTGCTTTCGGGAGGACAACTTTTCCTGAAGCATGCACTTGGGGCCACAAATGAGACATCCTATTCATAGCATGCAAGTCTTTTTGCACTCCTCTCGAGTCTTTGGAATCAACCAAGTGTGCCCAAATAGTAGCCCCCACATTCTTGAATATATGCATGGGATCCAAGAGATGATTGATTTGTAACTGACCCCAATAAGGAAGCTCGTGAAAGATCAATAGCCTCTCCATACCAGGAGGACGTTCCTCTCCATTCACCCTCCAAGCTTGAATCTAGCCACTTGCCTTCAAATATGATGGTGGTGGATCAAGCTGACCTCCACGTGCGAGATGGTCCAGCGGAAGGTATCGAGTATGACCTTCATAAACATTTTTCCTCATATGTTTGGAGTATCGTGCAAGAGATTTCAAACTCGGTCCACAAATAGGACATGGTACCCACTTGTAACAAGTCCTGCACGTGTGCATGAATGTGTTAGTATAAGACATGCGTGTGAAAGAGAGTCATAAAAGCATAATCCTATATTATACTTGTAGAGACACAACCACGTACCTACGCACTCTCCATATCCTAGGTAGTCATGCATGGCCCACATCAAGATACCCCTGACCAA
Organism: Dipteris shenzhenensis; assembly: GCF_047967505.1. NCBI lineage: Eukaryota > Viridiplantae > Streptophyta > Polypodiopsida > Gleicheniales > Dipteridaceae > Dipteris > Dipteris shenzhenensis. The sequence goes on along the minus strand of NC_141599.1, from coordinate 52,125,783 downwards.
AATATCATTGGTATGTCTAGGAGCTCTGGAAATATCAAAGACCTGCACTCCTCTCCATAATATATGTAACTCCTCTATCAAAGGTGCCATGTACATGTCCATATTTTTTGCCTTGTACTTTCCTGGCACAAGTAGTGCAAGCATGAGGTGTCTCTTTTTTATTATTAGCCATGGTGGGATATTGTAATTCACCACGACTATGGGCCATGTCGACTAAGATGTCGAGCGTAATCCGAAAGGATTCACGCCGTCCATGGCAAGCCCAAGATGTAAGTTGCGTGGCTCCCTCGCAAAGTCCGGCCACTAATTGTCTATGTGCTTCCAAGATACACAATCTACGGGAATCCTCAATGTGTCATCAGTGGACCGATGAGATGCATGCCATGTCATCAACTCCACTATGGATTTGCATCAAAACATGTGCTGTATCCTTGCAATGATGGGAAAGTGTCTCATAACCTTTACCGGTATCTGCTCAGCCTGCAAGTCATCTCTATATCGTTGTTCTCCACATTTCGAACAACTAGCCAAATCTCCATGCTCACGTCGAAAGAGAATACAGTCATTATGGCAAGCATGGATGGTATCATAATCCATACCCACCATTGTTAGCATCTTCTTCGCTTCATCTCTTGATGCGGGCATGGTATTTGGTGCATGCAACATCTTTTGGAGCAACCTATCATAATTCAAACATACATAGGCTTCGAATAATGATGATTCGATACACTAATCCATACATGATGATTCTCAAAACAAATAATATCCAAATAATGAGTCGAATTAATGCAAGAGCTAACCTCATTAAGGCCGAGATACTTATATCTGACCATCCATACTTTACTTGCAGATTCAAGATTGAGAGACAAGCACGTAGTTTAGACATCCTAACACCTTCGTACAATTGTGTTGATTGCAACTCTCGCATTTTGACCTCAAACTCTGACATCACGTGTACATGGGATGTAGTGCCCCTAAAAATAGAATCCATCATGTCGACCATACCCTCATCATCATTTGAGAGACTATAGTCTTGCTCAAAGTGTGAAGGTATATGTGTACCCTTGTCAGCCTCCTCATCTTGTTTTAAGATTTCATGTAAATATAAGATCTTGTTTCAAGGTTTCGTACCATAATGGTATCCAATATTAACCGCAAACTTAAATAGCTTTGACTTACTAATAATCCATCAACATGTGCAACACCAACGGTGGGTACTGGTTTGGGCTCCTCCCCATACATCTGCAAGTGGCACATGATAATACAAAGTTGATGTCGTACTTCTCGCTTACAATGAGTGCAATGGCAATACAACGTCTTTGTAACCCACTTTGTGCTCCCGGGCATTGGTGCATCATCAGACGAGCTTCCACTTGTGCCTTCCATTTGCACTTATAAAATCACAACATAAGTTGCAAGGAAATATATTAACAGTTATAGAATAGCATCTATGAGCTTCTTTTTTAACTTTAAACAAAAAGTGTCATGAAGCGTCGCTATATAGCGACGTTTTGACCTGTTTCGTCGCTATATAGCAATGATTTGCTCTGTTTCATTGCTATATAGTGACGCTTTCAAGTAAGCGTCACTATATAGCGATGCTGTGGGCTAAAACTTGAAACCTCGCGGCGCGACGCTTTCTTTAGCAATCTCTATTGTGAGAAAAGCAATCTCTCCTCCCACCTATATTTGACGACCTCGCTTTCCTCCACTCTATTCTCCACTCCTCACCACTACTCACCCCTCTTCTAACACTTGTGCTCCCTCTCCACCCTTCTCCCTCTTTGCTTGTGTGAAAAGAAGTTTTTTAAGAAGGTGAGTCTTTTGAACAATGTAGGTTCGTTTTTTGTGAGATTTTATTTTGTGAGTGTTGAAGCATGTTTTTCCTTGTATTGCTAAGGCTATGTGCTAGTTTTGATGCTTGATTTTCAAGGATTGAAGACAAAAAATGAGATTTTGTGAAAGAAAGGATACTCACCTCTTCTAGTCTTTTTTGTATTTCTCTTCCTTCTCTTTCTCCTTGTCTCCTCAATCCAATCCCTTTGAGAAGTTGCTTCTTTAAACTCCTCCTTCCTCTAACTAGTTATTTGAAAAATGGTATGTTTCCTCTCTTTTGTAGGGCCAGTCCACAAAACACCGAGCGGGACTATTCCAGGTAAGAAAGTGCTTCCTCTTTTTTCCTTTTGTTATTTTTGTTATTTACATTGGCCTGTAGCTACAGTGATGGGCATAGGAATCCTCTCTTCCCCTCTCTTCCCTCTTCTTTTGCTCTTTTCTCCTCTTCCTTCTCTTCTTTTTCCCTCTTCTTTTGTCCCTCTTTCAATCTCTTTTCCCCTCTTCTTTTTCCCCCTCTTTCAATCTCTTTTTTCCTCCTTTCCTTCTCTTCTTTTTTTCCTCTTTCAATCTCTTTTTCGCTCTTCTTTTTTTCCCCTCTTTCAATCTCTTTTTCCCTCCTTTCCTTCTCCTTCTCCTTCAATCTTTCAATCTCTTTCCCCCTCTTCCAATCTCTTTTCCTTTCCCTCTTCCAAGTATGAGCATATGTCTCCTTCTCGTTCTCCTTCTCCTCTTTTCCTCTTTCCTCTCTTTGAATATCTTTTCCTCTTTTCCTCCCTCTTTTCCCCCCTCTTTTTCCTCTTTCCCCTCTTTCATGCTCATGCTCTTATGCTCATGCATAAGCATAAGCATAAGCATAAGAATGAGCATATGTCTCCTTCTCTTATGCTCATGCATAAGCATAAGCATGAGCATATGTCTCATTCTCTTATGCTTATGCTCATGCTTATGCATGAGCATAAGAGAAGGAGACATATGCTCATGTAGTGATGAGCATATGTCTCCTTCTCCTTCTCCTCTTTTCCTCTTTCCCCTCTTTGAATCTCTTTTCCTCTTTTCCTCCCTCTTTTCCCCCCTCTTTCCCCTCTTTCATGCTCATGCTCTTATGCTCATGCATAAGCATAAGCATATGTCTCCTTCTCTTATGCTCATGCATAAGCATAAGCATGAGCATATGTCTCCTCTTATGCATAAGCATAAGCATAAGCATAAGAGAAGGAGACATATGCTCATGCTTATGCTTATGCATGAGCATAAGAGAAGGAGACATATGCTCATGCATAAGCATGAGCATATGTCTCCTTCTCCTTCTCCTTCTCCTCTTTTCCTCTTTCCTCTCTTTGAATCTCTTTTCCTCTTTTCCTTCCTCTTTTCCCCCCTCTTTCCCCTCTTTCATGCTCATGGTCTTATGCATAAGCATAAGCATGAGCATATGTCTCCTTCTCTTATGCTCATGATTATGCTCATGCATAAGAGGAGACATATTCTCATGCATAAGCATAAGCATAAGAGAAGGAGACATATGCTCATGCTCGCTCATATGTCTCCTTCTCTTATGCTCATGATTATGCTCATGCATAAGAGGAGACATATTCTCATGCATAAGCATAAGCATAAGAGAAGGAGACATATGCTCATGCTCTTATGCATAAGCATAAGCACAGATATGAGCATATGTCTCCTTCTCCTTCTCGTTCTCCTCTTTTCCTCTTTATCCTCTTTATATCTCTTTTCCTCTTGTCCTCTTCCTTTTTCCCCCTCTTTCCCCTCTTTCATGCTCATGCTCTTATGTTCATGCATAAGCATAAGCATGAGCATATGTCTCCTTCTCTTATGCTTATGCTTATGCTTATGCATGAGCATATGTCTCCCTCTTTCAATCTCTTTTTCACTTTCCCTCCCTCTTTTCCCTCTTTCCATCTCCTCTTTTCCTTCTCTCTTTCCCCCCCTCTTTTCCCTCTTTCAATCTCTCTTTCCTTCTCCTCTTTTCCTCCTTTCCTCTCTCTTTCCCCCCCTCTTTTCCCTCTTTTCCTTCTCTCATGAGCATGTCTCATTTTCCTCTTTCGATCATAAGCATATGTATTTGCCTATGCCTATGCCTATGCCTATGCTTATGTTTGTTTTTTGTTTTTTGTTTTCATGTTTGTGTCTATGTTAGACATGGGATCACGTCACACATCCGATGAGTACGGACAGCCTCGCAAGAGGAAACATCACGATCTCTATGCTCCACAGGACTTTGATTCCTCTTAGGCAACACCTCATGAGGGGACTACCCCTGCGAGTACCCCTGGTCTGACTCCTCTCGGACGTAGCACTATGACTACCCTTGGTCCGACTCCTCTCGGACCTAGCACTGCAACTACCCCTGGTCCGGACATAGCACTGCGACTACCCCTCAGAGAACTCCTTTGCTAGTAGCACATGGCTTTGTCGGGAGTCCTGATGAGTTTGTGGCACAGATGACCGATGAGGAGGCAGCGAGATTCTTCTCTCTGCTATCTCAGAGGACCTCAGCAATTCCCTTTCCTACACTAACGGTTGGACCTACTACCCAGCCGTCCCCTCGTGCCCCTTTGATTGAGGGGTCATCACCTGCACATGCCTATCATAAGGGAAGGAAGAGTAGGAGGGGTCGCTTATGTTGTGCTGACTCGGGAGATGTAGATGCATCAGCACACTCACATCCCTACATGTCTCCACTTGGTCTTGAGACATAGTATCAGTCAGGTCCCTTGCCCTCTCCTACTCCCACTACTACTCCTTGCTTTGGAAGCACTCGCACAACTTCCACTCCTTCTGACTCTGTCACTACCATCAGTCCTCCTTACCCAGTCGAGGACCTCTGCTATCAAATCATAGCTGTCGGAGAGATAATAGAAGATATAAAGGGCAAAGCAGTGATGGCCACCATGAGGTGGTTGATGAGCCATCACTTCAAGAGCGGCATTGCTACCGATAAGCGGTATCAAGATGACCAAAAGAAGCAGGCGGTCATCGATGAATTAAAACAAAAATACCCTAACCCACCAAATTGGGAGTTTAATGAGAATTATATACGAGAGCACATGGGTTTGGTCTTGAAGCATCGTAGATCGACCTTGCGTACTTCCATCGCAAAGGAGATGGCTAAACCTAGCTGGGCAGACAAAGCTGATTAGAAGTTCTTCAAGAAGTAGAATAGGGACCATCCCAAAATGTTCGAGGGTAAGAGGAGGGCTGCGAGGAGACGGTTGGACACCATAGGTACTTTGCACTTTGGTGCAGGCAGATTGTTGGCGTTCGAGGCAACCGTGGTAAGTCTACTTCTTCTCATTTAATATATTGTTCTATTTGTTTTACTACATATTACATGCACTTTATCTAACTCTCGTAAATTAGATCCACAACAAGCTGCGATGGGTCGTCTTCTTACAGATGCAGAGACGTGATGCGCGTTTTGCATAGGAACATGGTTTATTAAGCAAGAGGCAATGGGAGCGACGGTCGATTGGGCTGAGGTGGTTGCTTGCACGGTATAAGTCTACTCCTACTTGTAATCTCACTTTTTAAATTGTTTTATTCTTTAAGTTCCAATCTAATTTTCAATTTATATGGTTCACTCTTAGGGTCAAAGCTCGAGCGTCCCATCATTGGAGGCGAGCGATCACCAGGGCTAGGGATCAGACACACGTGATGAGGGTTATCTTTAAGTTCCAATCTAATTTTCAATTTATATGGTTCACTCTTAGGGTCAAAGCTCGAGTGTCCCATCATTGGAGGCAAGCGATCACCAGGGCCAGGGATCACATGCACGTGATGAGGGTCAAGGAGCAAGCACAGCTCACGAGGACCAAGGATCAGGCCAACAAGATGCGGACGAGGACGAGGACGAGGACGACGAGGATGATTCAAATGAGTAGTAGTAGTAGTAGTAGTATCAGTTTACATATACTTCACCATGTATGTCATTTTGTATATCAGCTCGTTTGAGCGATTTTGTATTACCCTTTTTGAAAGGGTAATTTTGTAACAAACAATGTTGTATATGTTCGACATGTATATGCTTTTGTTGATCGATCATTTCATTTGAGCGATTTTGTATCACCCTTTTCGCAAGGGAAATTTGTAACAAAAAACTTTCTTTTGTAATTACAAAAAAAAAAACATTAGTGGGGCAAAATAGGGCTTGCTATGGCCCTGTTTAGCCCCACTAATGCTTTTTTTAAAGTTCTGTTAATCCTCGCTATATAGCGACGTTTATCAGTGTCATTATATAGCGACATTTATCAATGTCGCTATATAGCGACTGTTCCTTTTCGATGCTTTTAACAACTTTAATAACGACGTTTGCGCTCGTTTAAAAAAAAATTAATGTAAAAAACGTCGGTATTTTCATCGGAAAAGGACCTATGCCTTGTAGTGAATCTATATATCTTCTCAATGGGGGTTAAACGACTGGTTCTCATCCTATATATTGATGATCTAATCTTACCAGTGACCATTTTAGGAAGATCTCTTAAGTCAAGAAGCTACTCATGGAGGAATTTGAGATGACTGATTTGGGATCTCTCCATTACTTCCTTGGAATCGAGGTCAAGCAGAACAAAGACAACATCTTCATCTCACAAGATAAATATTGTCTAGGAGATATTGAAGTAGTTCATGATATGAACTACAAGGATATTGTGACACCGATGGTGGCCAGGCAAATGTTGAGCTCACATAACTCTTCCGATCTAGCAGATTCTAGCCAGTATCGATGGTTGCTAGGTAGTCTGCTTTATCTAACCTGCAACACCGCATTAGACATTTCCTTTGTCATTGGGCTATTGTGTCAATTCTCTTCGAAACATAGGGAGAATCAATGGAAGGAAGGTCTATGGGTGCTGAGGTATTTTAAGGGTACTTGCACATAAGGGATTACATACACCAGAGTGATAGAGTTACGTGACTCACATTGGGCCAATGATAGCAAAATGAGGCATTTTGCGAGGGTAATGTTTTTTGCTTGCATCAAGGGCCATTTTCTAGCTAAGCAAGAAATAACACTCAATCACCCTTTCTTCTACAAAGTCAAAATATCAAGTTCTATATACTAGAGCATGCAAGATGTTGTGGCTCACATGATACTTGAGGATATGGATGTGTTTCAAGAGAAATCGACAGTGTTCATGTGTGGCACCAGAGTTATATAGCCATCACAAAGAACCTAGTGTTTCATGCACAGACAAAGCACATCAAATTTCATTACCACTGTGTATGAGAGCTCATCATTGATGATGTCTTGGAGCTGATGTATTGTCCAACCACTAGTTACAACCTGTCCCATGCTTTACTGAATGCTCTCCCATAGGAGAAAATGGAGTAGCTCATTTGATGCATGGATTCGGCCCACAATTGTGTCATTATGATGGGATGTTAGAGATCAATGCACCCACCTGTGAGCCCCTGATTGAGGGGACAAAGGGGCATCTTATCATCAAGCCCAGGAGGGATCTCAGTCTAGGTTTTGTGGAGGGAGGAAGGTTGCCACAAAGGTGCCTCCCTAGAGGACAAGCAAGCTGCAAAGGTGCAGCATATGAGGGCAACCAAGCTCCCCTTTTACAGGGCTTCTTGGAAGGCAAATAGTTGACTTGGCTAGTCAACTAGGAGGCCCTTATGAGTCAGTCTAGGGCAAGGTTTGTTGGCCCCCTACCTACTAGTCATCCTGCTCTTGCCTACATCATGCCTATAAAACCCCCCCTCATCATTTTTCATCAACCCACTAAAGCAACAATAGCAGCGTGGAGCAGAAGAGGAAGAGAGTTTCTTAGTCTTCTAATTCCCAACCCTTTGCTAGTTTCTTGTGCTCATCGTAAGGTTTAGCTTGCCCACTATTTGGTGGAAGAATATTTTTGAGTTCTCTCATATTCTCTATCTTTTATGTGCTTCCTACACTCTAATTGAAGTTCTATTACGTGGGTCTGCATCATTATGTGAGTGAGACAAAGCTATTCCTATTCCGCATAGAGGCTAAGAGGTCAAAGTGACTCTATCCCTCATCTCTAATACATCATTCCTCATGATTCAAACTATTTTAAGTAAGTTCTCAAAGTTTAATTTTTCTTAGTATGGGTATCATAAGCTACAACCTGTATCCTTTGACAATGGGAACATTATCTATGTCAACCTAAATGGAATTCAGCAATGGTGGACATGCATCTTGACATATATGCTAGTGTGATGGTTTAGATGCATTAGATAATGTGTTTGAAGATCTATATGTAGATAAATTGAGGGATCGATAGAAGGAGCCCTTATATTATTTTTTAGAAATGGAAGAGGAGGAACAAGAGCGAGATCATGTTGTTTATTTATCTTTAGCTCCAACATAGCTATGCCCAGTCAAGGCTCAAAATATAAATAAGGGCATGATTATACATGGTGACTTGAGTCTCTTGCACAAGCTCTTCTAGTTTCTAGGCTTCCAGATTTTAGAGATCTTATTGCCAAGTACACTTTATAGATTAAAAAGTTATGCCAAAACGTGGTTGTTCTTTAAAGCCGCAGAAGCCACAACAAGATGCAAGTTTTAATGTAAATATTGTAGTAGAGTGACTGTAAGTTAATATAGTTCAAGAGACTCTACAAAATCCAAGGCACAATCAGATATTGATTATTGTGCAAGTATTCATCTATGGGCGCACAAGACTCCATGAGGCAATTACTCTTAATGTGGTAAGAATGCAAAGTTTTTTCATATAAGTGACCTAAGATGAAGGCTTCAAGGAGTTAACCTTAATCTAAAGACACTCCAAGGGAAGTATTTACAAAAAGGATAGAGTGAGAGATTGTCCCCTAGATCATTGATTCATCTGCCATGATCATTGCATGTTCTTAGCATGGGCATGGCTTGCAGTTGTCTCGTTGGAAGCTTTGACCTAGACAAGAGCACCTCCACCTCCATTATGGAAGCGTGCTGCTTGAGAGGATGCGGCCTCCTAGATTTCTATGATGGCTACTTGCAACAAAAATGAAGCAATGAGGTAAAAGCATTTGCTGTTATTAAAGAGTTGAACTGCAACAAAACTAGATCACAAAATGAAGCGGGAGTGATGTAAATTAAAGAGGAAGAGAGATGAAGGTTAACTTGAGAGAAAGAACAAAATGACACGACAAAAAAATGAACTTTTCTATTGCTGGTGCATCTTTTTTCCTGAAAGACAAAATTAGTTGACGTTGATCCCTCAACCTCCCACAGCTACAGAGGTCTTGACTCCCGACAGCTACAAAGGTCTTAATCCGAGCCAAAGAAAACTGAACCAATAGAATTTTTAAACTACCCCGTATGAGAAGCTCAATTTGCCGGGACCAGCATAGCATCTAGGATGCGTTTACAAGTTACCACCTTGAAGAAGGCGGCCGTCAATCAATTCGTGGATTTGGCAGACCATTGCACTTTAGTTTAGAGCATGCAAGGATTTTAGGGGCTGTGATTCCAATGTACAGATTTTCTGAACTCTTTAGAGCAGTTAATGAGCAAGAAGTGAAAAGAAAATAGCATAGCTTGCAGGTTTGCTCCTAAAGCGAGCCAGCTCTCGTCGTTTCCCATGCATTAGTTGCCTATTTCAGCTTCTTGAGCGCCTGCATGATGAAGTAGAGTCTCCAACTCTGAATATAAGCGCCAGTATTGTGCATTCTGAAGGTCATCCACGTGAACATTTGTATTGTCTTCACCTATTTCAGCTTCTTGAGAGCCTGCACGATGAAGTAGAGTCTCCAACTCTGAATATAAGCGCCAGTATTGTGCATTCTGAAGCTGGTCATCCACGTGAATATTTGTATTGTCTTCACCTATTTCAGCTTCTTGAGCGTCTGCATGATGAAGTAGAGTCTCCAACTCTGAATATAAGCGCCAGTATTGTGCATTCTGAAGGTCATCCACGTGAACATTTGTATTGTCTTCAGCCTGCAGTATATCCATATAAGCTGTCAAGTGCGGAAGAGGAAGAGGGTATCCTGGTGCAACAGTAGTCGAATTAGGAGCGAACATCTCTGTCCCATAGGGAGGAGTGCGACTACGTGTTGACCCGCCTAGGGTGAAACTTCGCTTGACCACCTTCCGCTTCCCACTCCTCGTGTGCCGTATGGAAACACAAAAAGAAGGATTGGAGCATTCGAACCTCGGCTGAAGAATCTTGCAGGTGGGCTTGTGAACGTTGTCGAGGTACCTGAAGTGAACGTGGGAATCGCTGCGGCAGCAAGGGCAAGGAGGGCGATGGGCAGGATGGCGAAAGTAGGAGTTTATGGCCTTTAGTAGGGTGAGAGACAAGCCCCCCTCGGGGATACGCGATGTGGAGATGATTCCATGGACAGCCGCTTCAAGGGCTGCAGGGTCTAATTGCAACAGCATGTCTTCTCCCAAAATTTGGTGCTGCTGCTTGAAGCATCGTTCACGGCCTGGCGCAGGGCCTTGCAGCATCTCTTTTTCCAAGGCTTGACGTTGCTCTTGTTGCTGCTGCTCGAAGCATCCTTCAAGGGCTGCAGGATCTTGCAAAATATTCTCCTCGTCGAAAGGTCCAGCTTGCTGCTGCTGCTGGATATTGGAGCTGCAAGGGTTTGTGAGGACGTGGAGGATGTCGAGATCGAGGTTCAGATTATCGAGCAAGAAGCTGCTTGGTACTGCTCGATCGTGATTGTTTTGCTGATATTCATCCTGCATCGATAGGAAGCTGGCTGTCGTCGCTTGATGAGCGTGAGGCTGCTGGTCGACGTCCATGATCATGATCTCCTCGAGCTCATGGCCGAATGAAGCGGCAGTTTCAAGCTGAAGGGTGGCCACTGGGGGATTGTGATGATCATGCTGCATGGAGAGGAAGCTTGTTGTCATCGCTTGGGGAGCGTGACGCTGCTGATCGACGTCTGGGGGATTCTGCATTTCGGTCTCGGCGGACTCCTGCATGAGAAGCTGGTCCTCAAGGAAATCTGCGAAGTCGACGTCGCTGCTGGGCTGCATGCAGGCTGCATGATTGTGCATTTCGGTCTCGGCGGACTCCTGCAGGAGAAGGTCCTCAAGGAAATCTGCGAAGTCGACGCTGCTGGGCCGCATGGCTGGAGCGGATGGCGGTGGACGCTGATCATTCTTGCGTGGAGGGCTGCGGCGGCCGCGATGATTCTTGAGCGCAAGGCTATGGCTGCGCTGAGGGCGGCTGGCGCATGGATTATTCGGACGATGAGGACGATGCTGCTTCGACGGAGAAGTAGGCTGAGGTCGAAGATGCAGAAGAGGCCGGAGATGGGAAGGGGCGAGCTGCATCGTTATGTCCATGCAGGGCGAGAGGACGAGAGGGCTGATGAGCAAGTTCAGGGCGGGAGCTGGGCTGATGAGCAAAATGTGACAGGACTAGGGCGAGGGCGGCAAAATGTAACAGACGCAAATGAGCAAAATCATTGCTTTTTGCAAATGAGCAAAGTCATTGCTTTTTGCAAATGAGCAAAATCATTGTTACTCGTTTCCCCAGCCGCCGCCGTCAAGTTTACTCGTTCACGTTAATCCCGTCGGAACATGCCCGGTATTTCCCAACAAACACGATGGGGCAACTTGAAGATTGCACGTTGGAAAATGCACCTAGTAACCTTGACATTTTAGATATTAATATGCCCACGGGGGCATTTCCCTCATCACGTCTTCTTTACTTCATCGACTGCATTTACTGCTCACTTCAAATGTTCTATATAGCCCCTTTTCTTTCTCAAACTTGGCTGCATCTAGCCCTAGTCCACATTTATATGGCCAAACTAGGGCAACTTCGACGAACTAACTTGTAAATGGGAAAGAAAAAAGAGTATTTGCAGTGGATATATAGTATAATTTGAGACAACCAATAACTTGCATTATGAGGCCCCTTGCCTTAATGTAAGTGGAAGCTTGTTCAATAGTTGTAACGTCGTAAGCTTATAGGATGGTCTTATTGAACAAGCATATGGTAATACCACTATAATTAGAATCACTATAAAAACGCACACAAAGAGAGACCTGCTTCGAGCACTTAGAGACTGTTCACTATTACACTTCAATAGCTCCTTCAAAGGGGATATGGCATGCCTTGTCTTCCTCAGGCCCGCTCTTTCCTCCTCTTTTAGCTTACCTTGTCTCCCTGTATGAAGATAATTTGCACCTCTAATTGGAAGAATCACTTGTCTTGTGTTTCGAGAAAAGGACCCTACTCTTTGATTATGTAAGAGGTTTCCCTCCATTGCTCGCATCAAGTTCAATTATTAGGATTCCACAATCAAGAAATGAATCACATATTATGCAATCGACCCCACAATCACACTTATAAAAATCAAAAGACAATCTTGATTTCTTCTCATTTACTATTCACTCGAGTGCTTCTCATCTACTTATAATTTAATCAAATACTGAGAGACTTCAAAAGTCACTAGGGAATCACGTGCAACATATTATTTGTTGCTACACTCTAAAGTGTCTTCACCATGTAACCCGCAAAAGATGAAACATGTTCTCTTCTGGAGCATGCACTCGTCAAAAGGTTACCTGTTTGCCATGAGTATACACGTAAAGGATAGTTCTATGTACTAAGTAGTAAACTAGAAAGTTTTAACGCGACATGATGTTCACAAAGGGGAGAACGCTAGCTTTATGAAGAGAGAAATGCCAGATCCATTGTCCCTTCAACATCGTACCTAATTAATTCATTTGAATTTTAACATTCCATGTTTTTTTTAGTGCTAAGTTATATTATGGGCTAGTGAGAACCCAAAAAAAATCAAAATATACCAAAACCCACACAAACAAATGGATGCCTAAAGAAAGACGGCATCATATTGTTGTGGTGTTTGTGAACCATCCAGTTGCTTGTAAGCATAAAATTATTCTAATTAACTTTAAAAAATTACTGAGAGAGAAAAAGATTTTGTCTTATGTCCAAGTGCAGTGGTTCAATTGCACCCAACTTAGATGAATTTTTTTTGCAGAAATCGATTGCAAAGGATAGTCTCTTCAAACCACTGCAAGTTGCATATGTGAGTCTGAACAACTTTCTACAAAATAAATAATTTGTTATTTTAAAAAATTCTGACACTTATTTCATGCATTGCAAATTCACTTACATATCGATATCTCGATGAGTATGTGTAATTGAATTGAAGCAGAAGCATCTTTTTGATGGCAAATATATTTTAGCTAAACTCCAATGTCGACTTCATTTGTGAAAATGATGTAAGGATTAGCATTTGTGGATTGAAAACAACAATCTAGCTCCTTATGCAATGTACTTACTAATCACTTACTCTGAATGGTAAGGGATAAGGGATGACAATTAGTGTCACAGATTTGAAATTGCAATATGTGAACCACTTCACAAGCTGGTCCATTGGCTCTCGGGATCCCTCATTTTGAAGGAGATACCTGGGTCCACGATATGTACCATACCTTGAATCTCCTCATGTAACTTTTTTTTGAGTAAGCTGCAAATCAACCGAGGGATTCAAAATAGTGTTCAAAATAAGTGGTTGTCTAAATCGATATATAAAGAGAAAAACCTAGGTACTTGAGTCCCAGTGTATTTAGATGCTCGAGAACATGTAGCTCTAGCTTTGCAGTATCTAGATTAGTGTATGAGGTACAAAGACACTTGGTGTCCTTATATTTTATCCTTTGCACCTCATTGAAGGCTATTTTTGGTCTTGTTTTTATTCTATGAGTCACTTGAGTCACTTCCTCTATAGTCCCCTTATCTTGTTTTGGCATTCGAGTAGGTGGTATAAGCAAAATGTCTCTCATCTTCATGTCTATCATATCTGTAGCCTCCAAGAGTTTGTAATATCTCCATCTAACCATCTTTAAAGTGGTGATAGCTTGGCTGTGGGTTGCAAGAAGAAATGTATCTTGAAAAAACTCTATGAAAATGTCCTCGGTAGCCACCTACAATGCCCAAATAGCTGTTCTTTGCCACCGGTATCCAAGGCCCACAAAGTTTATATCATCACAAACTTGCCTAACAAGCCTTTGAAAAGGAACCATGGGAATACACAGTCCCATGGCTTTTTGGGCCCTTCTTATCTCCATTAAAACACTGACCTTTTGTGTAAATCTTCTCTTTTTTTCTTGTTTGAGAAGATGCATTGGCTTTCCTTTTCTTGGATGTGAATCCCGTCCTCTAGATGTTGCCAATTTTGCTATGGGTGGACCCCTATCTGTCATCCTGGTAATAGCCTTCATCCTTGCCATTGTAATTAATGCTAAAATGCACCTCAGATCATAAAACATAAGTCCTAAGTCCTCTCTCTCTCTCTCTCTCTCTCTCTCATGAAAGGCATGACAGAACACAGTGCAGGCATGAACAGAACAAAGTTCTTTATCAAGTTTTATGTAGCCTTCTATCCCCTCTATCCTTTGATACAACTATTGATGGATAGCATGGAGTGAACTTTGCAATTAGTCTAGCATTATTAATTTATCAAAGTCAACATGCTTGGGCCAAATGACAAATACTTGGGCATTTGTGGATGCTAGGCTGAAGCTGCAATGCTTCCCCAGCATCCCCACCCAGCAATACTATCCTACTAGTTGGTGCTAGGTCACTAAAGATACCACCTGTTCTGTTGATGGAATGTTATATCACCGAAGATACCACCTGTTCTACTCTAAAGATACCACCTGTTCTGCTAGTTCTTTGATGAAATGTTATATCATTGAAGATACTACCTATTCTGCTAGTTCTTTGATGGAATGTTATATCATTGAAGATACCACATGTTCTGATAGTTCTCTAATGGAATGTTATATCACTGAAGATACCACCTATTCTGATCTGAGATATAGACATAGAAAATGGTAGATATGCTCAATTTGAGGATTATCAGATATCATTGCCTATCATGTCTCAGAAGCACTAGAAGGCTTCCTTGAAAAGGGTTTATATACACCTTAAAAACTTATTTTGAGATTTCATGGAATCAAATGATTTAGATCATCCATGTGCAAGTTTGAATCTCGCCATGGGCAAGTTGGTCCTCTGCAGGGTCCTCTAGGGACAAATCATGCATAGCAAGTCTAGGGGCAATCAAGGCAGAAAAGGGGCATAGAAAAGCCAACAGCCAAGCTTTGTCTGTCTCTGTCTTTGTCTGTCTATCTCCCCCCCCCTCTCTCTCTCTTTCTCTCTCTCTCTCTCTCTCTCAATCCTACATGTGCACAACTTTGAAGCTCTCTATGGGCAAGTCGGAGAGGATCTACAGGGTCCTCTAGGGGTGAGCTCATGGAGAATAAGGTGGCCCAAATAGTCCTTACAATTGGTCTTTCTAAGCCACTCTTATGCAACATGGATTCTAAGAATGTAGAACATACAATCCCACCCCCTCTCTTTGTCTCTATCTTTGTCTCTGCCTCTCTTTCTCTCTCTCTTTCTCTCTCTCTCTCTCTCTCTCTCTCTCTCTCTCTCTCTCTCTCTCTATCATCACCTTGAAACTTCACAAAAAGAAGTTACACTCGATTATGCATTGGCCCAAAACACATACAATCTATCAAGTGACTGATAATTGCTATGAACAGCTAAGATTCTTGTCTATTTTTTAGTATTCTATTTGTCTCTCATTTATCTTTCCCTCTGATCTCACTTCTCTCTCTCTCTCTCTTAGTGTGTGTGTCAGTTCTCTGTTAGTTTGTTTGGCCATTAGGAGAATTTTGGACTCAAAAAGGGCCTATTGGATTAGTCCCTTAAGATTTTGATTAGCAAACCATCCAATGGGAAGGCTTGGGCTTTAAAAGAATGGAGGATTCCATATTGGCCTCTCATTGGTGGAGAGTCCTCCTTGGTCCCCACTAGGCTTCCACTTGCCTCTCTCTTGCCCCCACCACCTCTTGAGGCATTTACTCCCCCCCTTTACTTTTGGATAGTCCCCATACCCTCCTAGGCTCTCTTGTAGGCCCCCAAATCCACGACTTTTTTTTCCCTCCAAAAAATTGAAAATTTCCAAAAGTTTCCATAGCACCCCAAACTCCTCCCAGGAGTCTCCCCAAACTATCCCCATTGACTCCCCACCTTTCTCTGAGCCTCTTCCTCCTCTCTACCTCCTCTCAGCCTCCTACCAACCTCTTCCCCCTCTCAGCCTTCCTCCTCTCAACCTCTTCCTCCTCCCAACCTCTTTATCTTTGCTTGCTCCCATTCTTTCTACAATGGTGAAGCACTCACCTTCCCCTAGGCCAAAGCTATCAATTCAATCTTGTGTGGGTCGCATTTTAAAGGACAACAGTGACATTTGGATCCCTCAAGAGTTTAGGTTGATGTCTTGGGTCACAATGCAACCATCTGCAATAGGTCCATTCAAGGTTTCTAGAAAGGATAGAGCAAAGAAAGAGAAGCATTGGAAGGGTTGCATTGTTGGGTTTCATAATACAAAGAAAGGACTTAAGGTTAAGGCTAGTCTCCCTTGTGCCTTTACCCCCTTCTACGTGCAAGTGTATTTTGGTGAGGCGGGGTTTGGCACTATTTACTTTTGGAGAGAAACTAGCAGGAAGAATCAATGTGGTTGATCCTATGGGTGCTTTGGCAGGTGTTTATGATGCTGGGTAGCTCATAGAGTCTTTCAGTGAACCCACTATTTTGTCAACTCAAAGGAGAGTAGCAATAGTAGCTAAAGCTAAGCAAGCAAATATTTTGTGAAAAGTGCATCTATTGGATGCAATATACAAGAAATATTGTAGACATCAAAATTTAATATATATTTCTCTTGTTTTCTAGATGGGCAGTGTTTTGCATTATAATTGAGTTTCATTTCTTGGATTTTAGTGTATTCTTGTATTCTTCAAAATTTGCATTAAGTAGGGCTTGTTTTTTAATAAAAAAAGTCAAGTAGCACATGAGGCTAGAGCAAGAGGGAGAGTATTGTACATGAACTTGATGAATTGCAAAAGTATATAATTATAAATGATACTATGAAATTCCTTAATGGCAATGATACTATGAAATTCCTTAATTTAAATATACGGTTGATTTTGAAGAAAAGTGCATTCCCTTATCAAAGGTTTCAAGAATTCTTCAAGTTACTAAGTGTATGAATAGACAAGATTAAGATTGCCAATGAACTCTAATCAAGATTGTTGGTGTAACACGTATTTGGAAAAAAAATTTCTTCTATATTCATATATATATATATATATATATATAGTGTGTGTGTGTGTGTGTGTGTGTGCAAATGGGGCCCAATCCACCAATTTAAGGCATTTCTTTTATAATTATATATATTTATATATATATATAATCCACACACACATGGCCAATTGGGGCACCTCCTCCCCTTGGGGGTGTGTGTGTGTGTGTCTAATGGGGGATGCACCCCCCAAAAACAAAAACGAAAAAAAAGCCCCAGAGGGGCCTTGGTGCGCGCAGGTGTGACTTGGGGCCAAATGGGGCCCCTGTCTGGCCCCAAGTCACACCTGCATGCACCAAGGCCCCTCTGGGGCTTTTTTTGGGTTTTTTTTTTGGTAGGGATGAATCCCCCATCTCACACACACACCCCAAGGGGCGGAGGTGCCCCAATCCACCATATATGTCTGTGTGTGATGGGGGAATGCACCCCCCCCAAAAAAAAAGAAAAAAAAAGCCCTAGAGGGGCTCTGGCGCATGCAGGCGTGAGTTCAGACAAGGCACACTTGCATGCACCAAAGCCCCTCTAGGGCCTTTGTTTTGTTTTTTTCTTGGTGGGGTGCATCCTCCATCACACACACACACCCCCCCCCCCCCCCCCTAAGGGGGAGAGGTGCCCAATTCCACCATGAGTGTGTGTGTGTAATGGGGGATGCATCCCTTGAAAAAAACAAAAAACAGCCCTTGAGGGGCCCTGGGGAACGTAGGCGCGACTTTGGGCCAGATAGGGCCCCCGTTTGGCCCCAAGTTGCACCTGCATGCACCAGGGCCCCTCGGGGGCTTTTTTTGGTTTTTTTTTTTTGGGGATGCATCCCTATCACACACAACACCCATCACACACACACACACACACATACATGAAAATTATCAAACACGTGCTTTACTGAGACAAGAAACTCTCAAACAAACAAAATGTTCACAGACTCTCACAACACTTCTCTGATACCATGTGTAGGAAAATATTCCAAAGTCTCTCTCTATTATCAATTTATGCAATCAAGTAAAAATCCCAAAATAACTTTTCATGAAAAACATGGGGTAGAAACAAATATGGGACATAGTAAAAGACTCCAAGACACGATATTCAGTGAACTATGAGACACGGACTACATCTCACCTATACAAAGGGTTTTTTATGTTTACAAGACTAGAGACTTGACATATGACTATGGATTCAGTTGAGAAGGAGGACAATTATTTCAATCTAATAGCTAGTCATCATGAAGGCTTGGCATCTCTACAAAACACAAGGTGACTTGAACTGACTCTCATGAGAGATGCTTCAAGACATACCCATCGGCAGTGCAAAATAGTTTTCAATTCCCCTGTCGATCTCTCTCCCCATCCACAAAGTATGCAAGTGAAATCATATCAATGGAGAAGCTCTGTTGTGCTTCCATTAACCAAGAAACCATGCCCCATGTGCTCGAGCACTTATCAAATACACCTCAACTATGCAATAATTCTAAAAGAGCACTAACATTTCCCTTGGGATGCCAAGCATGTCCAGCTGCACATCACTATAGGCAGTGTGAATGCCATTTTAACAATGTCCAAATATGGGGGATGCATCCCCATTAAAAAAACAAAAAAAAGCCCGACAGGGTTGGTGCGCGCAGGCGTGACTTAGGGCCAAACGGGGGCATATCAATGGAGAAGCTCTGTTGTGCTTCCATTCACCAAGAAACCATGCCCCATGTGAGCACCTATCAAATAGACGTCAACTATGCAATAATTCTAAAAGAGCACTAACATTTCCCTTGGGATGCCAAGCATCCCCAATTGTACATTGCCATAGGCAGTGCGAATGTCATTTTAACAATGTCCAAATATGGGGGATGCATCCCCATTAAAAAAAAAACAAAAAAAGGCCCCTTGAGGGGGCCTAGTGGGTCTAGGCATGACTTAGGGCCAGACGCGGGCCTCGTCTAGCCCTAAGTCACGATTGCATGCACAAGGCCCCCTCTAGGGCTTTTTTTTAATTTTTTAAATGGGGATGCATCCCCCATCACACACACACACACACACACACACACACACACATCATGGCACATCTCATTTTTTGTTTTTTAGCACACTGTGAACTTCCAAATTAACTAACACCTTCAACATACAATGATTTAGCCCCCAAATTTGACTCTTTAAAGTTGATGTTGAACCACCTTCATTAATTTCATTAATTTTCCCAATGTATTATTAACAACTTAAATTAACTTTGCACGGATGCAAATTATATCTACAAGAAACATTGTTTTGCAAAGGTATTCTATTACAAAAAATATTTACAACCATCTTTGCACAAAATTGCTTTTGAAACCAAAATTGGTGCCCATAGTGAATACAACAAAAAATTTGATCTATGGCATAAGTTGTGGGTCTTCTCTGATCTGCCTTGCCAGCTGCATGTCTTTCGCCATGATCACAACCCTCTTGGCATGGATTGCACACAAGTTTGTGTCCTCAAGAAGGGTTATTCTAGCCACTTCTACTACTTCTTGTATGGTGGCCAATGCAATCGAGTGAATGGAGCTCTTAGGATTAGAAGGTTCATGATACTTTGACACTTTCTTATCTCTTGAAGCGCCTTCATTCCAGGCTTTCTGTAATGTCTTCTAGGGACTCCTCCACCTCCTCCTCCTCCACCTTCACCTCCACCTCCACCTCCACCTCCACCTCCACCTCCACCTCGCCTACTACCAGCTTTGCCTTTTCCTTTTGCTGTGCAATGCAATTCTAGCCAAGATTTTCCACCTTTTCTAGAATGTGGAAAGTCCTGAGTGGCATTGTGCCATGCGGGTCATCATTGTTGGCTCTCCATTTGTGCCCTTTATTGTTGAGCCAATTGAATCTGCATTTGCTTGGCATCTTCTTGTTCGCTAGCCCATTCTTCCAATCTGCGTCTTTTGCACTCTTGTTCTTCTAGTCTACTTTTTGGCTCTTGAGGTGCCTCGAGTTGACTCTGAGGATTTGATTGCTCCCCATGATCTTCTTCATCGTCATTTTTTTACTCATCAGTTTCTATCCTCTCCTCCTCCTCCTCCTGCCTTCTCTTTCTTCTCTCTTCGATCATTGCATTGTATACATCGAGAGAAATTGGGAGACTTGTTCTGGAATCAACCGGTCTTCTAGTCTACTTTGCTCTTGCCATGTCGGTGATGGTGGGGCTATGCGAGATGCAACGGTAGGAAGGAATGTACTAGTATGAGGGAGCATGGGTGGTATTGAGAAAATGAAGGTATTTGCATATATATAGGGGTACATTTATTTTGTGCATCATTAATAGTTAGCCCCCCCCCCCTCCCTTTCCCCCTTTACCCCCCCTCAACCCCTCCTCCCCCCCCTCTATTTGTCATCACTCCCTCGAGCAGGGGTTAACCTCACAAAGTTTTAGTGTACCACGTGCATTGTAAAGAAGGGATATTTCTCAAAAAAATTACTTAGTTCATTAAAACATTGGGTTTTTTTAGTCAAATTTAGGAAAAATTTACATAAAGAGGGGTTTTGGTTTTGGGGAAAAAAACTTATTTAAGGGGTTTTTGAAATTCCCCTTGAACTCGCATGATACATAGGGTTTCTTAGCCTGAGGTCGCTCCCACAAACTTTTCTCATCGCCCGCCCTTGTTGGGTCGACAAGTACAAAATTTAACGCTTGTTTAAAAAAAAAAAAGAGCCAATTAATCAAATGTCCACAAGAAATATTGATGTGCGATTTTAATCAACATCAAAGTATATTTGGTTTAACGATCCAATGCTTTCCAACATGACTATCCAACTTCTATGTTTTTGGGAAGCTTGCGAAGATATCCATGAACATTTGCCTTCTTTTACTCATTTGAGTTCGACGAACTGCTTGGGCTAACTCCATTTGCAAAGCTTTATTCCTTGCATAGGAGCGAACCACTCGCACATCTCATGAAGAGGATTACTTCCATTAATCCCCCCTCCATGTCACGTAATCTTGAAATAAGCATCTCGAGCTCTACAATGAGACTTTTCTATCCCTTGGGCACTCCAAGCATTCAAGGAACCATATTGGCGAAGAAGCCATGGACCATGAGCTTAAAGAATGTGCTACATACATAGAAAAAACACGAGGTAAACAAGAATAAATTGATTGCAATTAAAATTTTGAAAAAAGCAAAAAGTGAGCAATGTGTGATTCACCCCATCCATCTCACGATGACTTTATATAGTTGCACATCATCATTGTTTATGGAAGGATTCCTAAAGATCTTTACCAGATTATCCAATTATTTCCAAACACATATTCTCAAGGTTCTGACATGAGGATTAGCTTCCAAATTAGTGGTGCAATCACATAACTTTTTCCAATAATTCCAATGAAGATTTAATCGATATTTTCCATAATTGGACAAAAACCTTTGTGCCTTAGAGCCTCCCATGGACACTTTATTTGGAAGATTTCTTGACTTTCCTAACAATTGTGTGTCTTTGATTAGCTTTACATTCCCCCCATGTAGACCCATGCTCAAGAGTAAAGCTTCTACCCTTGCTATACATGATGTCGCTCTCTCCTCCGGTTTCATGTTCCATACATATACAATAAAGCAATTTATCAATGAGCCGCATCTTCGCATGTAACACACAGAAATGCACTCTTTGTAATGGAATGTTAAAAATTGTATCCCAATTTTTATTGTTTTGATCTTTGTTGGGTGCAGCATCTTGATTGCAACTCATTACTCCATTGCTCCAATACATTCGATTGTTAGCATCATCATCTGTGATGTTATTCATTAGCATTCCCAAAGTCTTTTCCTCTTTTTATTTGCTCTTTCCCTCTATGTATTCCTATGTTACTGCCTCGAAGTTGTTGTGAGTGCATACAATAAAGACACAGATATGTCGCATTTGCACTCAATTCCATTCCAAACATACACTTCAATGTCTTAAGATCTCTTGCCATGTGCCGTGCCATTCAACTTTAAATGATCCGAACCCTTCAACTTGAAGCAACTCTCCTTTCGTTTGTGCATCTATGACACTTGGAATTGGAGATCTATCAAATACCCATTTCAAGAATGAGTGTGTCTCTTTAGGAAGTTCAAACATGGCAAGCCACCAAATGTGCTTTTCCGATTGCACACTAAAATCTTCCCTAATTTCCTTATCTTTGGCATGTCCGAGCTTTATTTATCAAAGTAATACTAACCCTCTCCAACTTGTGGCCTTTTACAACCTCACTTATCCAATTTGATAACGAATATCTTCACAATCAGAAAGATTAAAAGATTTACATGATTAGAAAAGATGTCAATAAAAATTGCACCTTTCTAAACAATATAATTTTAACCTACCCCATGCTTTCATGTTATAAAACTCCACCATTGTAGCTTGGACCCTACATACATCCAAAAAAACATTATGATGCTCTGTGTACTCAATGGTTCTTGGTCCTTGCTTTGCCCCTTTGGTAGTTGGTCCTCCTTTCTTTTTTCTATGTTGGACATTTGTCTTGTTTGTGCCTTCCAACGTCATGCTTTCTGAGATATGTATAAATCCACCCAACAAATCTTGAACAGTAGAATTTGTTTCTTTCCTTGCTTTTCTAATGTATACTGGTCTCGACAATACTGGATTTTTAATGCCTTAACCTGGAAGTGCATTTACAAAGACATTATACATAGCTAAGTACCCTTGCTGACTAATGCCAGCAACATCACATGCATGGAAAACTTCCAATGGATCTACAAGATTCTCTAAATCAGTTGCAACCTCTTGTAATATTTCATGTCACAATGCACATTGACGGGGGTCCCTAAGAATAGAAATGGATTCTTTCTTCTTAAATACACTCTTTACAACACAAAGTTTGTCAGAGGAATTTCTTCCAATAACCTCCCCCAATAAAATTATGTAAAAATCATGATAACATTAGAAAAATAAATGACTCAATTGTAAGTAATGCTTCATAATTACAAAATAGTCCAAATATACATACCTTGTAGCTTTCACCCTGCACTTCATTGCTCCACCACCATATGCCAAGCTCTCCATTAGTTGCATGGGCTTGATCCTATGCTTGTAACCTAGAGGGGTTCTTTTTATCCTTTTTAATCTCCTAGTCAATGTAGCAAGCTCTTGTTGGATACACCAAGTCTTTTCCAATAGTTTGTTCTTCTCATCTATTAATCTTATGATTGTCTCTTCTCACCTCTCTTTTGCAATTTCTGAGTCAACAAGGTTTTTTTGTTCTTGGGTTAGTTGTTCTTGGAGGTTATGCATGGTATCTCTAAGTATCTTTGTCTCTCCTTCCATTCTCAACAAGTGAACCTTTGCAAAGTGTGCTTCAACATTGGAATGGCCGATGCATTTACAATATCCTAGTAAGCCTTGAAGACCATCTCCTATGTATTGAATCAAACTCGTCACATTTTCAAACAAAGTTGGAGCACTTATCAAAGGATCCACTGGATAGAGTCCACCAAAATTCCATAAGTCAACATGCTTTGTTCCTTGTTGTCATAATTGATATAGACTTGTATCTTTGTCGACAATCTTGTGGCCATAACATTGACGAGTCCTGGCATACTCTGGTGCAACTTAGATGTGCAAGGTGCATTTTCATGGCTTGTTGGTGCAATCTTCCAATGGGGCCATGAGAGGGATTTAGAAATAAGGCCTTGGATCAGTTTAAAGAATAGAATAGAATCAATGGAAACAAGTTTGGGCCAATGGAAAGATATAATAGGACCAATGGAAGCAAGTTTGGGACAAAATGATGAGAAGAAATTGGATTTGGGTGTTGCAAAGTGCTTACGATAGGAGTATGAATGTGGGATTGGAAAATGATTACAGTGAGAACGAGTAGGATTTAGATGTTGAAAAGTGATTTGGTGCACATGCATGGTTTGAAGAGTTTTGGGCCATTTTGGGCACTTTTAAAAAATTTCAAATTTTTGAGCTAGGGTGTACTCGTGAGATACTTTTTGGGAATGTGGACCACCTAAAGGTTGTAAAGAGAGTTAACTTTTTGAGAGTGGGGGTTCCCTCCAAGTGGGAGAGGGAGGTGCACTTTTGGGGACCACCAAGGGCCTAGGGAGATGTTCTTTTTTGTCCCCATATGGGGTGATGGGACCCTTTGTAGGCCTTATTAGTTCTTAATCCATTTCGCTAATCCACTCCTTATGAGGCGCTTTTTGAGTCCAAAATTCCCCTAATGCTGTCAGTTCTTTGTTTGTTTTTCTTGCTGTCAGTTTGTCTCTCTCTCACTCATAGCTCTCTCTCTGTCTCTCTCTCTCTCTCTCTGTTCTCTCTCTCTCTCTATTAGTTCTCTATCTATTTCTCTCTCTCTCTCTCTCTCTCTTCTCTCCCTCTCAGTTCTCCCTCTCTCACGTCTATGTCTGTCCCTCGCTTCTCTCCCTCTTAGTTCACCCTCTCTCACTTATCTATCTATTTATCTATCTTTCACTTCTCTTTCTGTCACTTCTCTGTTTATTTGTCCATCTGTCTTTGTCTTCTCTCCTTCTCACTTCTCCCTCCCTCACTTCTCTCTCTCTCAATTCTTTCTCCCCCTCCCCCCCCTTTCTCTCTCTCTCTATTTCTACACACCATATACAATGTACAAAAGAAAGCGATATGGAGGGTTGGGAAATTCCCAACCCTCCTAATCGCTTTCTTTTGTACATCTGTGTGTGTGTGTGTGTGTGTGTGTCTGTGTTTCCCTCCCTCCCTTTGTGTTTCTCCCTCTCTCCATGTCCCACCCACCCTCTGTCTCTCTGTCTCTCTCTCTCTCTCTCTCTCTCTCTCTCTCTCCCCTCGTGTGTGTGTGTTCCCCTCCCACCCTTTGTGTCTCTCCCTTTCTCCATTCCCTGTTGAGATATTGAGCTCCACGCATGATATGCCAAGGTGACCATTGTGCATTTATGTCACTGACTTGTTAGCTGCAGATGCTGTTGGTACACTGCCCATGAATAATAGCCAGATGACAGCTATCCTTCTGTACTCTAGTTCGTGGATCAATTAGTATGCCACCTTAGTTAGCTGAGTTTGGTTTGAGACCCACATATAGGGTTCTTCTATTTCTTTGTACTAGAGTTCTTTTGGCTTTCACAACAAGAAGAGAAAAACTGTTTTCAGCCTCCACCTTTGTGTGTATTCCCCCATTGTGTATGTGAGAAAGCCGCAAGTGAGACTCCTTCCTTCTCTCCCACTATCTTCACACGGTATTAGAGCCTGGTTTATGGTAAGGAGCTCAAGAAAGCAAACTTAGTGTTCTTCACATCGGCTCGAGCACTAAAAGCTGAGAGTTCGTAGATGTTGTTGCGCCGTGTACCTTTACCAACGACCTCCCCTTGAAGATCCAGAATCTGTGCACCATTCTTATCAAATTGAACTTTGAGATCTCGATCCGTGATCGCAGAAATGGACAACAAGTTTCTCTTGATATTTGGCACATAAAGAACATCGGACAACTGTTTTACAACTCCATCTGACTTGAGAGCAATCATACCTTTTCTTTTTGCTGGACATTTTGCATCATTCCTGACTGCTACCAGGATGTCATTCCCTACCGACTATAGAGAGGTATACCAATCCTTCCGATTGGTCATGTGGTGCGATGCACCACTGTCAATAATCCACGGTTTCATCCGCAGGTACATGAACTGCCTCCATGCAAATCTCCTCAATTGCTACAAATAGCTCTACTGGTACTGCCTGCGCACTATTGTTGGACTCTTTCTTTACTCCATTCTTCTCATCTACAATCTTCTTCCGGCACTCATTCTGCTTGTGTCCTGCCTTGTTGCAATCGAAGCACTTGATATTCTTCTTTCTCTTTTTATCATTAGAAGAAGATGGGTTACCAGAGTCCTTACCCTTACCTTTCTTTGATCTAGCATAGAAAGCCGAATCTTCTCCAGTCCTCATCTTTTGACGCATCTCCTCCTCCAGAGGCATCGCACTGAAATCCTCAAAGTTGAGCGCAAAGCGTCCATAAAAATAGCATCCCACAAGGCAATTTGGGCCTATCAACGCATCCAATAAGGACCGCAATGCATTTAAATGGCCTATGAATCATCCACTGCAACCCAATGCACACCAGGAATGAGCGCACACTGCTCAAACTGCAACCAGAGTGATCTGCATAAGGTTTGCGCGTCTACCAAGCGTGTCTATAGTTGCTTTGTGTTGTTGTGCATGAAGGATCTAGATGGAGCAACATGAAAACATGCATTTTGGAGCAGGGGGTGTTGCATCATGGGAGGCTCAATTTGTAAGTATCGATCTCAAATTATATTGTGTTTATTTCCTGATTTTGAGGAGTTGTTTGCTCTTCTAATTTCTGAAGAGCAGAGAAATGGTGGTGCATCTTCTTCAAGAGGAACTTCAAAAGAAAGTGTCTTCTACTCAAATGCCGGAAGAGGTAGAGGTAGAGGTAGAGAAGGCCGATCTGGAGGCCGTGGTAGAAATCAGAATATGCAGCAAACTCAAGAAAACCAGTCCTTGGATGTGGTAATTCTAGAGGCAGGGGGAGCCAAAGAGGTTATGGTGAATGGGAGAGAGGCCAAAATGCAAATAGCAATGTTGAATGCTACTATTGTGGTAAAATGGGTCATATGGCTAAAGACTGCTACAAAAAGCAGAATGACATTATGAATGGAAAATTGCAGCAATGCAATTATGCATCCTCTAGTAGACAGGGTGATGACAGAAATGAGCATTTGTTTATGGTGCAACACATGACTAATTCTATGACAAGTGCAGAAGAAAGTAATAATGTGTGGTATGTTGACTCAGGTGCGTCAAACTACATGGCAGGTCATGCAGAATGGATGCATGATGCAAGGAAAATCGAAAGACCAGGATTTGTGGAGACTGGTGATGATACTGCACATCCTATTGTGTAGATTGGTAAAATTCCTTTGTCTATGCAGGTTGGGAAAAAGAAATACTTGTCTGATGTATTTCATGTCCCGAATATCACCAAGAACCTAGTTTTTGTTGGTCAAATGGTTGAGCAGGGCTTGCAGGTCAGATTTAATCCTCATGGATGCTTTGTTGAGGATATGAACAAGGGCAGGATGTTTACCTTAGATGCGGACATGCCTAAATTGAGTGCAACAATGTTTGCACATGGGACCAGTGTAGTTGCAGATATTGATATCTGGCATAAACACATTGGTCACATTAATGTACAATGACTTAAATCAATGCAGGCCCAAAATATTGTTGCAGGATTGCCTAAATTCAAGGTTGCAGAAATGCATAAGGTATGTGAAGCCTGTCAATTTGGAAAATAGGCAAGTAAACCATTTCCTAGACATGTTCAAGAGAGTGAGAAGCCATTGGAATTAATCCACTCTGATGTGTGGACTACTAAAGCTGCATCTATTGTAGGCTGTCATTATTTTGTCACTTTTATTGATGACTACAGCAGAAAAGTTTGGGTGTACTTTATGAAAAAGAAAAGCGAAGTGTTTGGGCATTTCAAAGCCTTTAAAGCTATGGTTGAAAAAGAAACAGGCCTGTAAATAAAATGCCTAAGGTCAGATGGAGGGGGAGAGTACCTCTCAAATGAGTTTGCAAGGTTCCTACAGGAGCATGGCATAAAGCAGCAATATTCATGTAGTCATACCCCACAGCAAAATGGACTTGTAGAAAGGAAAAACAGGCATATTGGAGGTATCTCGGGCCATGCTAAATGAAAAAGACCTACCAGATTATTATTGGGCTGAAGTAGTTGCTACAACAGTTTACATAATGAATAGGACTCCCACTGCAGCAATACATGGCATGACGCCAGAGGAGATGTATACTAGTAGGAAACCAGATATTTCTCATTTGAAAATTTTTGGTTACATTGCCTATGTTCATGTGCCAGATGAGTTGAGGTCCAAGTTGGATCCAAAAGCTGAGAAGTGCATCTTTATTGGTTATTCTCTATAGCAGAAAGGGTGTAGATGCTATAACCCTTCTACTCATAAGTTTACAGTGAGCAAAGATGTTGTTTTTGATGAGATGAGCAGCTGGTATAAACCAGTAAATGTGATTGATGATATAGATGCACAAAATGGTAATGTTGCAAAGAATTCATAGCAGCAATCAGAAAATATTAGTGGACCTACAGTGTCCTCTAGCAGTGGTTCACATACTTCGCCATGGACATGTAGATTGAGATCAAGAGAATCTCCTCAAAGCAATGCAGATAGTGGTATGCAGGTATCACGAAAAGGAAAAGAGAAGATAGATTAGCCCATGTTTGATGTGAATGCACGTCACTCTTATGTGGATGGTGAATCCAGTGGCTCAGAACAGAGCATTGATGATGAGTTGGGTATTCCTTCTATTGTTACACCTGGAGTAAGGAAGACCAGGGATGTTTTGAGAGCACCTAGAAGTGAGCCTACTTTGCGCAGGTCTATCAGAGATAGGTATCTTGTGGATAGGATGAAATATGATGGATTTACAGCCACTCACTTTGCCTATATGGTCAAAGTGATACAGGAACTAGAACCCACTTCTTTTGAGCAAGCCATGGGAAAAGAAAAATGGGAGAAAGCCATGGATGAAGAAATGGATGCCTTGGAAGCAAATGCTACATGGGAATTGGTGCCTTTGCCTAAAGACAAGAATGCAATGGGCTGTAAGTGGGTTTATAAGGTGAAGCACAATGTAGATGGTTCTATGAACAGATACAAGGCAAGATTAGTTGTCAAGGGGTATGGACAGACATATGGCAGGGAAGTAGCAAGCTAAGGGTGTGCACTTTTTGTTCACTCCCCAATCCTTAGGAGGTGGAAAAACAAGCTTTTTAGCACACAAAAATGCAAATCTCACCTACTTCCCTATGGATCTAGTCTTTGAAGTCTTCTGACACAACATCACACTTGCTATTGTGCACACAATCATATAGTCTGATAAAAAATTCGATGCACACACAAAAAATTTCTTTGTGTCACACGGCATGGTTCCAGGGTGGTCACACGTTTGTCACGAACAGAGAGTGTCATATTAAATTCTAAATTTCTCACTCATTTTAGATTAAATGTTATTGAAACTTTGTAAGTGGTCTCTTTGCATTATATAGAGCTTAACTTGATTTATTGGTAATTTTTTGAATGATTTATCTAATTATAAATAATTATTTATAATAAATAAAGTCATAAAATACATGCATTTTAGTAGCACACCACATTTTTTTAGTATTTTGAATAATTAAGCAAATCCAATTCAGTGGAAGGTTAGTAGGCACATAAGGGTGTGTGGTTGAATCATCAAATCCCAAATCCAACAGTTAGATTTAGGAAGATTGAAGTTTAATTTTTACTTTTACTCCTCAGAGGATCAACAAAGAATATTAAAAATAAATCTAGTAATTCTCAAACATGACCAAACATTTCAAAAATGTCAATATTTTTAGTCCTCTGCATGATGAATAAGAGGAAAAAATTTTGGTTAAATTTGAGTAAGGAAAACGTACGATATGGCCTCCAAGAGTGAAATCTCCCTTTTGTGGGGGAAAAAGGGCCACCCAAGTCTAATACCAAGACAAGGTAGGCTTGGTATTAGGCTTGGTGAGGTAGGCTAGGAGCATCACCAACCCTAGTGGCACGCCTTTGGAGTGTGCATGCTGCCCATGCAGAAGGCTGAGTCATCAAAACCATGCCACGTTATTAGACCACGTGGTGCCATGTCATCAAGGAGATGTGACATCACTCCTTGCCATGTCACCTTACATTGCCACACGTGCTGCCACATGTGCCACCTCATCATTCCACATCATGAGCATGTCATCACACCTTGCCACCTTGGCATACCTCGTCAACGTTGCCACGTCACCAATCCATCCACCTCAATTTGCCATGTCAATCTACCACCTCATGAATGCCAACTCATCATGCCACATCACCTTTCCACATCATGGAAGAGACTATATTGCCACATCATGATCATGCATGGTGCCACACCAGCCACATGTATACACATCACGATGTGCGAGGCATAGAATACCTCGATCGAGCTATATGACCTTCGTGAGGCATAGAATACCTCGATCGAGGTATATGACCGAGGCGTATAGCACTATGACTGAGGGGTATGTGCTATGACCGAGGGGTACCTCGATCGAGGTTTATACCTGCATGAGGCATTGAATACCTCGATCGAGGTATATGATCTGGGCATAGCATACCTCGATCCAGGTATTTGAAGGTACAAAACTGGAATAAAATCAAACGATGCAAATATTCAAAATTAACGTTGGATTCCAGCCAATTAGTTTCAATCTTAGCACCTTCTCCACCAATAATAATGAAGAGCAATCTAGTGGATGAGTTGAGGCTCTCTATAAGACACCATGTTTTGGTTCATTTCACCCATTCTTAGCCATTCTTGCCTCCTCATCACTTTGTCACACCTTCCATCCTACTTTAATTGAGAATGGGTTCTCAAAGCCGTAGAGCTAGTAGATGTGAAAGATGTAGGAACCCCCCCCCAAATCTCATTGACGAGGAGCGCAAGCGGAAGGCTCATGAGCGCAAGAGAGCCTCTAGAGATAGAGCCCACGCTACCACCACCGATCCACCTCCACCTCTACCTCTACATTCCACCTCCACCTCCACCTCCACCCCCACCCCCACCCCCACCTCCATTGTCCCCCCATCCTCATCCACTCCCCTACCTCTAGCCTCCGCCCTTCCCCTAGTCACCTACATTTTGGCCTCCACCTCTACCTCTTCCCCCTCCACCCTCCCCCCTCCCCCTCCCCCTCCCCCTCCCCCCGTTCCCCTTGGCGCCTCCCTTCCCCCGTCCACCCTACCATCTCCCATTGATCCCCTTGCCCCACCTTGCAGCAGTAGTGTTGCTTCACGACGTGACTTGCCGAAGTCCACTATCCGTCGTCGTACTAGCAAGATTGTGTAGTCTTTTTTTTGTGACCTCACGCCAGCTTCGTAGTCTTCTCTTCTCACATCCCTGATTGATCACCCTGACTTGGTAGTATAGGAGGCTTGCTGGTCTTGGTGCACGTAGAGATAGGGTTGTATCTAGAGAGGTCCTTAGCAGTGTTCGACGTTCCTATGCTTCTATTAAGCATAGGAACTCCAGTGATGCCTTGGCAACACGTCGTGCTATTGTGGCTGCCATTAGTAGACCTCATATGATAGGCCATGTGCGTACCGCTTCACGTCTTCTTCAGATTGCACCGCGCACATTGCGAGCAGGCAATTGCGAGCAGGCATGATTAGGAGGCAGAGTCTAGAGGATAGTGAGACTGATGCTCTTTGGGCTTCGAGTGGTCATGCACCTCGCAGTGATCGATTGTTGGATGATTCCACTAGGTTCTTCATACAACAGCTTTGGGAGGAGCATTGCAGAGCATCCCCGGTGTTCAAGAAGGCATTGCGAAAGAGGGTGTCACGCGGTGTGTACATTGAGCATGGTGCATGTTTTTTGGAGTGTACCTAGACTGAGTTGTACACTCAGTTTGTAGAGGCGCACCCATAGTTTAGGATTGGGCAGAGGTCATTTGAGCGATGCAGGCCATGGTTTGTGCGATGCTCTCAGGAGCGTGACACATGCTATTGTTGCTACCATGTGGATTTTGGATTGATGTATGATGTATTCCGTTCCCTTGATGGTCATAGGGGAGTGGTTCCTACTAGCCCTCGCGACTTCATTCATTCCATATTGTGTACACGAGATGGTGATGCTTTATTCCACTTCCTTGATTGTGTGGAAGGCAGGTGTACTTTGTGTGGTGACTTTGCTAGAGTGCCACGAGTTGCACTAGATACTTGTGATGTGTAGATGGTTCGTTGGCAACAGTATGAGTACAGTACCTTGACATTAGATGGTGGTGCATAGTCGAAGAGGTTGCAGCTTGTGGGGAAGGAGACACCACGTGTTATATTCATTGACAGTTTTTGAGGGAAGCTGTACCGCTACATACGCCACTCGCACACTGTGAAATGGGAGGATCGTAAGTTCCATGCATGTTTCAGGACATTTCCTACAGGGGTTGTTGTCTCAGTGGTGGACTTTGCGGAGAATTACACCTTTGCACCATAGCATGAGATCCAATCGAGTTATTATTTCTCTGAAGAGGTGACGTGTGATTGAGTATTGATTTGGTATGTGCCACGTGGAAGGTATAATGCCTACTAGCACGACTACGTATGAAAAATGGCGCACATATAATGAAATACGCATGTGGACTTATCTATTGGGGATGAAACTTCACACGGCTCTTAGACTACCCTAGAAGTATATCCACACAAGATTTGGTCTTGAACTGATTTGGTATGCGTCACGTGGAAGGAACAATACGTACATTTTTACAATCCCTACTAGCACGACTGCGGCAAAGCTATGGTGCACATACTAACGAAATACGCATGTGGACTTATCTGTTGGGGATGAAACTTCGCATGACTCTTAGGCCACCTAGACATACATCCACGCAAGATTTGGTCTCGAACTGATTTGGTATGCGCCATGTGGAAGGTATAATGCATACATTTTTACAATCCCTACTAGCACGACTACGTATGAAAAATGGTGCACGTACTAACAAAATGTGCATGTGGACTTATCTGTTGGAGATTAAACTTTGCACGACTCTTAGGCTACTGTAGACGTACATCCACACAAGATTTGGTATCCAACTTATTTGGTATGCGCCACGTGGAAGGTATAATGCGTACATTTTTACAACCCTACTAGCACAACTACATATGAAAAATGGTGCACGTACTAATGAAATACGCACGTGGACTTATCTGTTGGGGATGAAACTTCACACGGATCTTAGACTACCCTAGACGTACATCCACGCAAGATTTTGTCTCGAACTGATTTGGTATGCGCCACATGGAAGGTACAATGCGTACCTTTTTACAATCCCTACTAGCACGACTGTGACAAAGCTATGGTGCACGTACTAACGAAATACCCGTGTGGACTTATCTGTTGGGGATGAAACTTTGCACGACTCTTAGGCCACCCTAGACATACATCCATGCAAGATTTGGTCTTGAACTGATTTGGTATGCGCCACGTGGAAGGTATAATGCATACATTTTTACAATCCCTACTAGCACGACTACGTATGAAAAATGGCGCACGTACTAACGAAATATGCATGTGGACTTATCTGTTGGAGATTAAACTTTGCATGGCTCTCAGGCTACCGTAGATGTACATCCACGAAAGATTTGGTGTCCAACTGATTTGGTATGCACCACGTGGAAGGTATAATGCGTACATTTTTACAATCCCTATTAGCATGACTACGT
>NC_141599.1:51210063-51305063 GCF_047967505.1 Dipteris shenzhenensis | reverse complement strand
TTGCGCAACTTCTCTGTGCCCAATGCCTTCGTGAATATGTCAGCTATGTGATCCTCTGTGCTGACATAAACTAGATCAATAAGACCTAGTAAAACCTTCTCCCGAACATAGTGATAATGTACCTCAATGTGCTTTGTTCTAGCATGATAGACTGGGTTATTTGCCAAGTGTATACTACTCATGTTGTCATAATAAATGACAACTGGCCCATCTGTAGACTGATGCATATCATAAAGTAGCTTATGCAACCAAGCTACCTCACATGCAGCCATTACTGCACCCCTGTACTCAGCCTCTGTGCTCGACAAGGCAGCTGTAGGCTGTTTCTTGATACTTTAAGTGACTGCAGCACTCCCAAAACAGAACACATATCCACTGGTAGATCGTCTATCTGAAATCGTACCAACCCAATCAGCATCAGTGTATCCATGCAACTATATCTAATCCCCAGCCTCATAAAATAGTCCATACTACAATGTGGACTTCACATACCTGAGTATGCGTCTAGTTGCATCCAATGTGATTTCCTTAGAGCCTACATAAACTGACTTACCAATACCAAAGTATAGCTCAAATCTCGCCTGGTAATAGTCATATAAATCAAACTTCCTACTATGCGCCTATACATAGTAGGGTCTTCCAGAAGTTCACCTGCATCTGCACTCAGCTTCACATTTTGCTCCAAAGGAACTGAAATAGGCTTGCAGCCTGTCATCCCATATTTGGACAGCATGTCCAATCCATACTGCCTCTGCAAGAGCCGTATCCCACTTGGTGATCTAATCACCTCAATGCCCAAGAAATAATGCAGCTCTCCCAAATCCTTCATCTCAAACTTCTGCTTCAATAGCATTTTCACATGAAGGATATCTTCATCACTATCACCTGTGATGATAAAATCATCAACATAAATGACAAGCAGCATAATACCTTTCTCTATTTTTCTCACATAAAGTGAGAAATCTACCTTGGAAATCTAAAAGCCAATAGTGACAAGATATTGTCCTATCTTGTCAGACCATGCTCTAGGTGCTTGCTTTAAGCCATATAAGGCTTTCTTCAACCTGCAAACAAACTCAGGATGAATAGCATGAACATAACTTGGTGGCTGCTCCATAAAGACCTCTTCTTGCAAATCACCATGCAAGAAGGCATTCTTTACATCCATCTGATGTAAAGACCATCCCTTTGATGCAGCCATAGCAATGACTGCTCTTACGGTTGCCATCCTTGCAACCGGACTGAATGTTTCTTCATAATCAATGCCATATGTCTGTGCATACCCCTTGACAACTAATCTTGCCTTGTATCTGTTCACAGAACCATCTACATTGTGCTTCACCTTATAAACCCACTTATAGCCAATTGCATTCTTGTCTTTAGGCAAAGGCACCAATTCCCATGTAGCATTTGCTTCCAAGGCATCCATTTCTTCATCCATGGCTTTCTCCCATTTTTCTTTTCCCATGGCTTGCTCAAAAGAAGTGGGTTCTGGTTCCTGTATCACTTTGACCATATAGGCAGAGTGAGTGGCTATAAATCCATCATATTTCAGCCTATCCACAAGATACCTATCTCTAGTAGACCTGCGCAAAGTAGGCTCACTTCCAGGTGCTCTCAAAACATCCCTGGTCTTCCTTACTCTAGGTGTAACAATAGAAGGAATACCCAACTCATCATCAATGCTCTGTTCTGAGCCACTGGATTCACCATCCACATAAGAGTGACAAGCATTCACATCAAACATGGGCTAATCTATCTTCTCTTTTCCTTTTCGTGATACCTGCATACCACTATCTGCATTGCTTTGAGGAGATTCTCCTGATCTCAATCTGCCTGTCCATGGCGAAGTATGTGAACCACTGCTAGAGGACACTGTAGGTCTACTAATCTTTTGTGATTGCTGCTATGAATTCTTTGCAGCATTACCATTTTGTGCATCTATATCATCAATCACATTTACTGGTTTATACCAGCTGCTCATCTCATCAAAAACATCTCTGCTCACTGTAAACTTACGAGTAGAAGAGTTATAGCATCTATACCCTTTCTGCTATAGAGAATAACCAATAAAGATGCACTTCTCAGCTTTTGGATCCAACTTGGACCTCAACTCATCTGGCACATGAACATAGGCAATGCAACCAAAAATTTTCAAATGAGAAATATCTGGTTTCCTACTAGTATACATCTCCTCTGGCATCATGCCATGTATTGCTACAGTGGGAGTCCTGTTCATTATGTAAACTGCTGTAGCAACTGCTTCAGCCCAATAATAATCTAGTAGGTCTTTTTCATTTAGCATGGCCCGAGATACCTCTCCAATATGCCTGTTTTTCCTTTCTATAAGTCCATTTTGCTATGGGGTATGACTACATGAATATTGCTGCTTTATGCCATGCTTCTGCAGGAACCTTGCAAACTCATTTGAGAGGTACTCTCCCCCTCCATCTAACCTTAGGCATTTTATTTGTAGGCCTGTTTCTTTTTCAACCATAGTTTTAAAAGCTTTGAAATGCCCAAACACTTCACTTTTCTTTTTCATAAAATACACCCAAACTTTTCTGCTATAGTCATCAATAAAAGTGACAAAATAATGACAGCCTCCAATAGATGCAGCTTTAGTAGTCCACACATCAGAGTGGATTAATTCCAATGGCTTCTCACTCTCTTGAACATGTCTAGGAAATGGTTTCCTTGCCTATTTTCCAAGTTGACAGGCTTCACATACCTTATGCATTTCTGCAACCTTGAATTTAGGCAATCCTGCAACAATATTTTGTGCCTGTATTGATTTAAGTCACTGTACATTAATGTGACCAATGCGTTTATGCCAGATATCAATATTTGCAACTACACCGGTCCCATGTGCAAACATTGTTGCACTCAATTTAGGCATGTCCGCATCTAACGTAAACATCCTGCCCTTCTTCTTTCCTTTTTCTATCAAGCGACCGTTATTTTTCATATCCTCAACAAAGCATCCATGAGGATTGAATCTGACCTGCAAGCCCTGCTCAACCATTTGACCAACAAAAACCAGGTTCTTGGTGATATTCGGGACATGAAATACATCTAACAAGTATTTCTTTTTCCCATCCTGCATAGACAAAGGAATTTTACCAATCTACACAATAGGATGTGCAGTATCATCACCAGTCTCCACAAATCCTGGTCTTTCCATTTTCCTTGCATCATGCATCCATTCTACATGATCTGCCATGTGGTTTGACGCACCTGAGTCAACATACCACACATCATTACTTTCTTCTGCACTTGTCCCAGAAATGGTCATGTGCTGCACCATAAACAAATGCTCATTTCTGTCATCACCTTGTCTACTAGAGGATGCATAATTGCCTTGTTGCAATTTTCCATTCATAATGTCATTCTGCTTTTTGTAGCAGTCTTTAGCCATATGACCCATTTTACCACAATAGTAGCATTCAACATTGATGTTTGCATTTTGGCCTCTCTGCCATCCACCATGACCTCTTTGGCTCCCCCTACCTCTAGAGTTACCACGTCCTCCTCCAAAGTACTGGTTTTCTTGAGTTTGCTGCATATTCTGATCTCTACCACAGCCTCCAGATCGGCCTCCTCTACCTCTGCCTCTACCTCTTCCAGCATTTGAGTAGAAGACACTTTCTTTTGAAGTTCCTCTTGAAGAAGATGCACCACCATTTCTTTGCTCTTCAGAAATTAGAAGAGCAAACAACTCCTCAAAATCAGGAAATTTTTCACGGACGGCAATGGATGTCTAGAACTGTGCATAATCCTTTCCTAGACCATTCAAGGTCACAGAAACTAGATCATCATCTTCCACTGGCAACCCAATGGAAGCAAGTGCATCTGCAATTTTCTTCACCTTCATGTGGTAGTCATTGATGCTCATATTTTCTCTCTGCACATTGTGCAACTCCTCCTTGAGCTGCATTTTCCTGGCTTGCATATTTGTGCTGTATATTTTTGCCAAAGTATCCCATTCCTCCTTTGGCATACTTGCATCCTAAATATGCACAATCATAGAATTTGAAATACTGATAGACAACCAAGACATAACTTTTCTGGCTCTCTCATGCCATCCTTTAAATGCCTGCATTTCCAGTTGATTGGGAACATTAGGAAGAACTGGTTCTTCTTCATTTCCTATAATGAACTCCCATTAGCCTTTTCCCATAAGGAAATTCGTCATTCTAAACTTCCATGCTTGGAAGTTGTTCTTGTCAAGCTTTTCAGTGACAATCTATGAAAGAGAATCAAACGCCATTACAAAACACTGCAAAATATTCTGTCACTACAAAAAACACAGCTTCTGCCTCACACGGGCAAATATGCAAAACTGATGAAAGTGGTATTTGACCACACAGTCACTTCCTAGTGACGATTTGTATCAACAGGCAATAAGGATGATTCTATAACTCCCAGTATCTCTACGCATTGGCATACGATGCAATTTTTGCGGCAACTTTTCACCGACCTGCAGAGCAGTGGTTGCACAGCAAAAACAGGGCCTTTTTCTCAATGCTTGCAGAGAACTTCCGCCTCTAAAACGGGCCTCGAAATGGTGTCGAATCAAAAAAATAAAGTCACCAAGGGTTTGCCCTTGCCCGCAGCATATGTTGCCCTCTCGCCACACCACAAAGGGCGTCTGAATCTGAGACAATGCACTCTTGCACTTTCTGATTGTGCTACCTGCAGAGATTTGCTCCCAAACTCGAAAAAGGAAAGCAGCATTGGTCCTCTTACCAGGCACCGTGAACTTGGTTTGCTTTCTTGAGCTTTTTACCACAAACTAGGCTCTAATACCATGTGAAGATAGTGGGAGAGAAGGAAGGAGTCTCACTTGTGGCTTTCTCACATACACAATGGGGGAATACACACAAAGGTGGAGGCTGAAAATAGTTTTCCTCTTTTTAGTTGTGAAAGCCAAAAGAACTCTAGTACAAAGAAATAGAAGAACCCTATATGTGGGTCTCAAACCAAACTCAGCTAACTAAGGTGGCATACTAACTGAGCCATGAACTAGAGTACATAAGGATAGCTGTCATCCAGCTATTGTTCATGGGCAGTGTACCAACTGCATCTGTAGCTAACAAGTCAGTGACATAAATGCACAATGGCCACCCTGGCATATCACGAGTGGAGCTCGATATCTCAATAGGGTGGGAGGGAAACACACACACATGGGGGGAGAGAGAGAGAGAGAGAGAGAGAGAGAGAGAGAAAGAGAGACAGAGACAGAGACAGAGACAGAGGGTGGGTGGGACATGGAGAGAGGGAGAAACACAAAGGGAGGGAGGGAAACATAGACACACACACACACACACACAGAGATGTACAAAAGAAAGCGATTAGGAGGGTTGGGAATTTCCCAACCCTCCATATCACTTTCTTTTGTACATTGTATATGGTGTGTAGAAATAGAGAGAGAGAGAAAGGGGGGGGAGGGGGAGAAAGAATTGAGAGAGAGAGAAGTGAGAAGAAGAGAAGACAAAGACAGATGGATAAATAAACAGAGAAGTGACAGAAAGAGAAGTGAAAGATAGATAAATAGACAGAGAAGTGAGAGAGGGTGAACTAAGAGAGAGAGAAGCGAGGGACAGACATAGACATGAGAGAGGGAGAACTGAGAGGGAGAGAAGAGAGAGAGAGAGAGAGAGAGAGAGGACTAATGGAGAGGGAGAGAGAGAGAACAGAGAGAGAGAGACAGAGACAAAGAGAGAGCTATGAGCGAGAGAGAGACAAACTGACAACAAGAAAAACAAACAAAGAACTGACACCATTAGGGGAATTTTGGACTCAAAAAGCACCTCATAAGGAGTGGATTAGCAAAATGGATTAAGAACTAATAAGGCCTACAAAGGGTCCCATCACCCCATATGGGGACAAAAAAGTACATCTCCCTAGGCCCTTGGTGGTCCCCAAAAGTGCACCTCCCTCTCCCACTTGGAGGGCCCCCCCACTCTCAAAAAGTTAACTCTCTTCACAACCTTTAGGTGGTCCACATTCCCAAAAATTATCTCACGAGTACACCCTAGCCCAAAAATTTGAAATTTTTCAAAAGTGCCCAAAATGGCCCAAAACTCTTCAAAACCTTCCCCCAAACCATGCATGTGCACCAAATCACTTTTCAACATCTAAATCCTACTCCTTCTCACTGTAATCATCTTCCAATCCCACATTCATACTCCTATCGTAAGCACTTTGCAACACCCAAATCCAATTTCTTCTCATCATTTTGTCCCAAACTTGCTTCCATTGGTCCTATTATATCTTTCCATTGGCCCAAACTTGTTTCCATTGATTCTATTCTATTCTTTAAACTGATCCAAGGTCTTATTTCTAAATCCCTCTCATGGCCCCATTGGAAGATTGCACCAACAAGTCATGAAAAAGCACCTTGCACTTTACAACCTCACTCATCCAATTTGATAACGAATACTAACTTTCCTTCACAATCTGAAAGATTAAAAGATTTACATGATTAGAAAAGATTTCAATAAAAATTGCACCTCTCTAAATAATATAATTTTAACCTACCCCATGCTTTCATGTTATAAAACTCCACCATTGTAGCTTGGACCCTACATACATCCAAAAAAACATTATGATGCTCTGTGTACTCAATGGTTCTTGGTCCTTGCTTTGCCCCTTTGGTAGTTGGTCCTCCTTTCTTTTTTCTATGTTGGAAATTTGTCTTGTTTGTGCCTTCCAACGTCATGCTTTCTGAGATATGTATAAATCCACCCAACAAATCTTGAACAATAGAATTTGTTTCTTTCCTTGCATTTCTAATGTATACTGGTCTCGACAATAGAGGATTCTTAATGCCTTGACCTTGAAGTGCATTTACAAAGACATTATACACAGCTAAGTACCCTTGCTGACTAATGCCAGCAACATCACATGCATGGAAAACTTCCAATTGATCTACAAGATTCTCTAAATCAGCTGCAACCTCTTGTAATATTTCATGCCACAATGCACACTGACGAGGGTCCCTAAGAATAGAAATGGATTCTTTCTTCTTAAATACACTCTTTACAACACAAAGTTTGTCAGAGGAATTTCTTCCAATAACCTCCCCCAATAAAATTATGCAGAACTGATGATAACATTAGAGAAATAAATGAATCATTCGTAAGTAATGCTTCATAATTACAAAATAGTCCAAATATACATACCTTGTAGCTTTCACCGTGCACTTCATTGCTCCACCACCATATGCCAAGCTCTCCATTGGTTGCATGGGCTTGATCCTATGCTTGTAACCTAGAGGGGTTCTTTTTATCCTTTTTAATCTCCTAGTCAATGTAGCAAGCTCTTGTTGGATACACCAAGTCTTTTCCAATAGTTTGTTCTTCTCATCTATTAATCTTATGATTGTCTCTTCTCACCTCTCTTTTGCAATTTCTGAGTCAGCAAGGTTTTTTTGTTCTTGGGTTAGTTGTTCTTGGAGGTTATGCATGGTATCTCTAAGTATCTTTGTCTCTCCTTCCATTCTCAACAAGTGAACCTTTGCAAAGTGTGCTTCAGCATTAGAATGGCCGATGCATTTACAATATCCTAGTAAGCCTTAAAGACCATCTCCTATGTATTGAATCAAACTCGTCACATTTTCAAACAAAGTTGGAGCACTTATCAAAGGATCCACTGGATAGAGTCCACCAAAATTCCATAAGTCAACATGCTTTGTTCCTTGTTGTCATAATTGAATGGCACGGCACATGGCAAGAGATATTAAGACATTGAAGTGTATGTTAGGAATGGAATTGAGTGCAAATGCGACATATCTATGTCTTTATTGTATGCACTCACAACAACTTCGAGGCAGTAACATAGGAATACATAGAGGGAAAGAGCAAATAAAAAGAGGAAAAGACTTTGGGAATGCTAAAGATGTAATGAATGACATCACAGATGATGATGCTAACAATCGGATGTATTGGAGCAATGGAGTAATGAGTTGCAATCAAGATGCTGCACCCAACAAAGATCAAAACAATAAAAATTGGGATCCAATTTTAACCATTACATTACAAAGAGTACATTTCTGTGTGTTACATGCGAAGATGCGGCTCATTGATAAATTGCTTTACTTGCACATTGTATATGTATGGAACATGAAACCGGAGGAGAGAGTGACATCATGTATAGCAAGGGTAGAACCTTTACTCTTGAGCATGGGTCTACATGGGGGGAATGTAAAGCTAATCAAAGACACACAATGGTTAGGAAAGTCAAGAAATCTTCCAAATAAAGTGTCCATGGGAGGCTCTAAGGCACAAAGTTTTTTGTCCAATCATGGAAAATATCGATTAAATCTTCATTGGAATTATTGGAAAAAGTTATGTGATTGCACCACTAATTTGGAAGCTAATCCTCATGTCAAAACCTTGAGAATATGTGTTTGGAAATAATTGGATAATCTGGTAAAGATCTTGAGGAATCCTTCCATAAACAATGATGATGTGCAACTATATAAAGTCATCGTGAGATGGATGGGGTGAATCACACATTGCTCACTACATGGTGTGTTTGATCTTTGCTTTTTTCAAAATTTTAATTGCAATCAATTTATTCTTGTTTACCTCGTGTTTTTTCTATGTATGCAGCACATTCTTTATGCTCATGGTCCATGGCTTCTTCGTCAATATGGTTCCTTGAATGCTTGGAGTGCCCAAGGGATAGAAAAGTCTCATTGTAGAGCTCGAGGTGCTTATTTCCAGATTACGTGACATGGAGGGGGGATTAATGGAAGTAATCCTCTTCATGAGATGTGCGAGTGGTCCACTCCTATGCAAGGAATGAATCTTTGCAAATGGAGTTAGCTCAAGTAGTTCGTCGAACTCAAATGAGTAAAAGAAGGCAAATGTTCATGGATATCTTTGCAAGCTTCCCAAAAACATAGAAGTTGGATAGAAACCAAAAGTCATGTTGGAAAGCATTGGATCATTAAACCAAATGTACTTTGA
Source organism: Dipteris shenzhenensis (assembly GCF_047967505.1). Classification (NCBI taxonomy): domain Eukaryota; kingdom Viridiplantae; phylum Streptophyta; class Polypodiopsida; order Gleicheniales; family Dipteridaceae; genus Dipteris; species Dipteris shenzhenensis. The sequence continues at coordinate 51,296,085 of NC_141599.1, read as the reverse complement.
TGTTGATTAAAATTGCACATCAATATTTCTTGTGGACATTTGATTAATTGGCTCTTTTTTTTTTAAAAACAAGCATTAAATTTTGTACTTGTCGACCCAACAAGGGCGGGCGATGAGAAAAGTTTGTGGGAGTGACCTTGGGCTAAGAAACCCTATGTATCATGCGAGTTCAAGGGAAATTTCAAAAACCCCTTAAATAAGTTTTTTTCCCCAAAACAAAAACCCGTCTTTATGTAAATTTTTCCTAAAGTTGATTGAAAAAACCCAATGTTTTAATGAACTAAGTAATTTTTTTGAGAAATATCCCTTCTTTACAATGCACATGGTATACTAAAACTTTGTGAGGTTAACCCCCACTCGAGGGAGTGATGACAAATAGAGGGGGGGGAGGAGGGGTTGAGGGGGGGTAAAGGGGGAAAGGGAGGGGGGGGGGCCTAACTAATAATGATGCACAAAATAAATGTACCCCTATATATATGCAAATACCTTCATTTTCTCAATACCACCCATGCTCCCTCATACTAGTACATTCCTTCCTACCGTCACATCTCGCATAGCCCCACCATCACCGACATGGCAAGAACAAAGTAGACTGGAAGACCGGTTGATTCCAGAACAAGTCTCCCAATTTCTCCTGATGTATACAATGCAATGATCGAAGAGAGAAGAAAGAGAAGGTAGGAGGAGGAGGAGGAGAGGATAGAAATCGATGAGTAAACAAATGACGATGAAGAAGATCATGGGGAGCAATCAAATCCTCAGAGTCAACTCGAGGCACCTCAAGAGCCAAAAAGTAGACTAGAAGAACAAGAGTGCAAAAGACGCAGATTGGAAGAATGGGCTAGCAAACAAGAAGATGCCAGGCAAATGCAGATTCAATTGGCTCAACAACAAAGGGCACAAATGGAGAGCCAACAATGATGACCCGCATGGCACAATGCCACTCAGGACTTTCCACATTCTAGACAAGGTGGAAAATCTTGGCTAGAATTGCATCGCACAGCAAAAGGAAAAGGCAAAGCTGGCAGTAGGCGAGGTGGAGGTGGAGGTGGAGGTGGAGGTGGAGGTGGAGGTGGAGGTGGAGGTGGAGGTGGAGGTGGAGGTGGAGGTGGAGGTGAAGGTGGAGGAGGAGGAGATGGAGGAATCCCTAGAAGACACCACAGAAAGCCTGGAATGAAGGCGCTTCAAGAGATAAGAAAGTATCAAAGTATCGTGAACCTTCTAATCCTAAGAGCTCCGTTCGCTCAATTGGTGAAAGAGATTTTGCAATCTCATAGGGACGACTATCGTATTCAATCAATTGCATTGGCCGCCATACGAGAAGTAGTAGAAGTGGCTAGAATAACCCTTCTTGAGGACACAAACTTGTGTGCAATCCATGCCAAGATGGTTGCGATCATGCGAAAGACATGCAGCTGGCAAGGCAGATCAGAGAAGACCCACAACTTAGGCCATAGATCCAATTTTTTGTTGTATTCACTATGGACACCAATTTTGGTTATCAAAAGCAATTTTGTGCAAAGATGGCTGTAAATATTTTTTGTAATAGAATACCTTTGCAAAACAATGTTTCTTGTAGATATAATTTGCATCCGTGCAAAGTAATTTAAGTTGTTAATAATACATTGGGAAAATTGATGAAATTAATGAAGGTGGTTCAACATCAACTTTAAAGAGTCAAATTTGGGGGCTAAATCATTGTATGTTGGTGTTAGTTAATTTGGAAGTTCACAGTGTGCTAAAAAACAAAAAATGAGATGTGCCATGATGTGTGTGTGTGTGTGTGTGTGATGGGGGATGCATCCCCATTTAAAAAAAAAAAAAAAAGCCCTAGAGGGGGCTTGGTGCGCGCAGGCATGACTTAGGGCTAGACGGGGCCCACGTCTGGCCCTAAGTCATGCCTACACCCACTAGGCCCCCTCAAGGGGCTTTTTTTTGTTTTTTTTAAATGGGGATGCATCCCCCATATTTGGACATTGTTAAAATGACATTCGCACTGCCTATGGCAATGTACAGCTGGGGATGCTTGGCATCCCAAGGGAAATGTTAGTGCTCTTTTAGAATTATTACATAGTTGACGTCTATTTGATAGGTGCTCACATGAGGCATGGTTTCTTGGTTAATGGAAGCACAACAGAGCTTCTCCATTGATATGCCCCCATTTAGCCCTAAGTCACGCCTGTGTGCACCAACCCTGTCGGGCTTTTTTTTTGTTTTCTTAATGGGGATGCATCCTCCATATTTGGACATTGTTAAAATGGCATTCACACTGCCTATAGCGATGTGCAGCTGGAGATGCTTGGCATCCCAAGGGAAATGTTAGTGCTCTTTTAGAATTATTGCATAGTTGAGGTGTATTTGATAAGTGCTCACATGGGGCATGGTTTCTTGGTTAATGGAAGCACAACAAAGCTTCTCCATTGATATGATTTCACTTGCATACTTTGTGGATGGGGAGAGAGATCAACAGGGGAAATGAAAACTATTTTGCACTGCCGATGGGTATGCCTGGAAGCATCTCTCATGAGAGTCAGTTCAGGTCACCTTGTGTTTTGTAGAGATGCCAAGCCTTCATGATGACTGGCTATTAGATTGAAATAATTGTCCTCCTTCTCAGCTGAATCCATAGTCGTATGTCAAGTCTCTAGTCTTGTAAACAACAAAAACCCTTTGTATAGGTGAGATGTAGTCCATGTCTCATAGTTCACTGAATATCGTGTCTTGGAGTCTTTTACTGTGTCCCATATTTGTTTCTACCCCATGTTTTTCATGAAAAGTTATTTTGGGATTTATACTTGATTGCATAAATTGATAATAGAGAGAGACTTTGGAATATTTTCCTACACATGGTATCAAAGAAGTGTTGTGAGAGTCTGTGAACATTTTGTTTGTTTGAGGTTGGGAGGAGGAAGAGGTTGAGAGGAGGAAGGCTAAGAGGGGGATGAGGTTGGTAGGAGGCTGAGAGGAGGTAGAGAGGAGGAAGAGGCTCAGAGAAAGGTGGGGAGTTAATGGGGATAGTTTGGGAAGACTCCTGGGAGGAGTTTGGGGTGCTATGGAAACTTTTGGAAATTTTCAATTTTTTGGAGGGAAAAAAAAGTCGTGGATTTGGGGGCCTACAAGAGAGCCTAGGAGGGTATGGGGACTATCCAAAAGTAAAGGGGGGGAGTAAATGCCTCAAGAGGTGGTGGGGGCAAGAGAGAGGTAAGTGGAAGCCTAGTGGGGACCAAGGAGGACTCTCCACCAATGAGAGGCCAATATGGAATCCTCCATTCTTTTAATGCCTAAGCCTTCCCATTGGCTGGTTTGCTAATCACAAATCTTAAGGGAATAATCCAACAGGCCCTTTTTGAGTCCAAAATTCTCCTAATGGCCAAACAAACTAACAGAGAACTGACACACACACTAAGAGAGAGAGAGAGAGAGAAGTGAGATCAGAGGGAAAGATAAATGAGAGACAAACAGAGAACTAAAAAACAGACAAGAATCTTAGCTGTTCATACCAATTATCAGTCACTTGATAGATTGTATGTGTTTTGGGCCAATGCATAATCGAGTGTCACTTCTTTTTGTGAAGTTTCAAGGTGATGATGGAGAGAGAGAGAGAGAGAGAGAGAGAGAGAGAGAGAGAGAGAGAGAGAGAAAGAGAGAGAGAAAGAGAGACAAAGACAAAGATAGAGACAGAGAGAGGGGGGGGATTGTATGTTTAACATTCTTAGAATCCATATTGCATAAGAGTGGCTTAGAAAGACCAATTGTAAGGACTATTTGGGCCACCTTATTCTCCATGAGCTCACCCCTAGAGGACCCTATAGATCCTCTCCGACTTGCCCATAGAGAGCTTCAAAGTTGTGCACATGTAGGATTGAGAGAGAGAGAGAGAGAGAGAGAGAGAGAGAGAGAGAGAGAGAGAGAGAGAGAGAGAGAGAGAGAGAGAGAAAGAGAGAGAGAGAGGGGGGGGGAGATAGACAGACAAAGATAGAGACAGACAAAGCTTGGCTGTTGGCTTTTCTATGCCCCTTTTCTGCCTTGATTGCCCCTAGACTTGCTATGCATGATTTGTCCCTAGAGGACCCAGCAGAGGACCAACTTGCCCATGGCGAGATTCAAACTTGCACATGGATGATGTAAATCATTTGATTCCATGAAACCTCAAAATAAGTTTTTAAGGTGTATATAAACCCTTTTCAAGGAAGCCTTCTAGTGTTTCCAAGACATGATAGGCAATGATATCTGATAATCCTCAAATTGAGCATATCTACCATTTTCTATGTCTATATCTCAGAGCAGAATAGGTGGTAGCTTCAGTGATATAACATTCCATCAGAGAACTAGCAAAATAGGTGGTATCTTCAATGATATAACATTCCATCAAAGAACTAGCAGAACAAGTAGTATCTTCAGTGATATAACATTTCATCAAAGAACTAGCAGAACAGGTGGTATCTTCAATGATATAACATTCCATCAGCAGAATAGGTGGTATCTTTAGTGACCTAGCACCAACTAGTAGGATAGTATTGCTGGGTGGGGATGCTGGGGAAGCATTGCAACTTCAGCCTAGCATCCACAAATGCCCAAGTATTTGTCATTTGGCCCAAGCATGTTGACTTTGATAAATTAATAATGCTAGACTAATTGCAAAGTTCACTCCATGCTATCCATCAATAGTTGCATCAAAGGATAGAGGGGATAGAAGGCTACATAAAACTTGATAAAGAACTTTGTTCTGTTCATGCATGCACTGTGTTCTGTCATGCCTTTCATGAGAGAGAGAGAGAGAGAGAGAGAGAGAGAGAGGACTTAGGACTTATGTTTTATGATCTCAGGTGCATTTTAGCATCAATTACAATGGCAAGGATGAAGGCTATTACCAGGAAGACGGATAGGGGTCCACCCATAGCAAAATTGGCAACATCTAGAGGACGGGATTCACATCCAAGAAAAGGAAAGCCAATGCATCTTCTCAAACAAGAAAAAAAGAGAAGATTTACACAAAAGGTCAGTGTTTAATGGAGATAAGAAGGGCCCAAAAAGCCATGGGACTGTGTATTCCCAAGGTTCCTTTTCAAAGGCTTGTTAGGCAAGTTTGTGATGATATGAACTTTGTGGGCCTTGGATACCGGTGGCAAAGAACAGCTATTTGGGCATTGTAGGTGGCTACCGAGGACATTTTCATAGAGTTTTTTCAAGATACATTTCTTCTTGCAGCCCACAGCCACCGGGTGACAATCATGGCAAAAGCTATCACCACTTTAAAGATGGTTAGATGGAGATATTACAAACTCTTAGAGGCTACAGATATGATAGACATGAAGATGAGAGACATTTTGCTTATACCACCTACTTGAATGCCAAAACAAGATAAGGGGACTATAGAGGAAGTGACTCAAGTGACTCATGGAATAAAAACAAGACCAAAAATAGCCTTCGAGGAGGTGCAAAGGATAAAATATAAGGACACCAAGCGTCTTTGTATCTCATACACTAATCTAGATACTGCAAAGCTAGAGCTACATGTTCTTGAGCATCTAAATACACTGGGACTCAAGTACCTAGGTTTTTCTCTTTATATATCAATTTAGACAACCACTTATTTTGAACACTATTTTGAATCCCTCAGTTGATTGGCAGCTTACTCAAAAAAAAGTTACATGAGGAGATTCAAGGTATGGTACATATCGTGGACCCAGGTATCTCCTTCAAAATGAGGGATCCCGGGAGCCAGTGGACCAGCTTGTGAAGTGGTTCACATATTACAATTTCGAATCTGTGACACTAATTGTCATCCCTTATCCCTTACCATTCAGAGTAAGTGATTAGTAAGTACATTGCATAAGGAGCTAGATTGTTGTTTTCAATCCACAAATGCTAATCCTTACATCATTTTCACAAATGAAGTCGACATTGGAGTTTAGCTAAAATATATTTGCCATCAAAAGGATGCTTCTGCTTCAATTCAATTACACATACTCATCGAGATATCGATATGTAAGTGAATTTGCAATGCATGAGATAAGTGTCAGAATTTTTTAAAATAACAAATTATTTATTTTGTAGAAAGTTGTTCAGACTCACATATGCAACTTGCAGTGGTTTGAAGAGACTATCTTTTGCTCATCTTTTGCAATCGATTTCTGCGAAAAAAATTCATCTAAGTTGGGTGCAATTGAACCACTGCACTTGGACATAAGACATAAAATCTTTTTCTCTCTCAATAATTTTTTAAAGTTAATTAGAATAATTTTATGCTTACAAGCAACTGGATGGTTCACAAACACCAGAACAATATGATGCCGTCTTTCTTTAGGCATCCATTTGTTTGTGTGGGTTTTGGTATATTTTGATTTTTTTTGGGTTCTCACTAGCCCATAATATAACTTAGCACTAAAAAAAACATGGAATGTCAAAATTCAAATGAATTAATTAGTTACGATGTTGAAGGGACAATGGATCTGGCATTTCTCTCTTCATAAAGCTAGCGTTCTCCCCTTTGTGAACATCATGTCGAGTTAAAACTTTCTAGTTTACTACTTAGTACATAGAACTATCCTTTACGTGTATACTCATGGCAAAGAGGTAACCTTTTGACGAGTGCACGCTCCAGAAGAGAACATGTTTCATCTTTTGCGGGTTACATGGTGAAGACACTTTAGAGTGTAGCGACAAATAATATGTTGCACGTGATTCCCTAGTGACTTTTGAAGTCTCTCAGTATTTGATTAAATTATAAGTAGATGAGAAGCACTCGAGTGGATAGTAAATGAGAAGAAATCAAGATTGTCTTTTGATTTTTATAAGTGTGATTGTGGGGTCGATTGCATAATATGTGATTCATTTCTTGATTGTGGAATCCTAATAATTGAACTTGATGCGAGCAATGGAGGGAAACCTCTTACATAATCAAAGAGTAGGGTCCTTTTCTCGAAACACAAGACAAGTGATTCTTCCAATTAGAGGTGCAAATTATCTTCATACAGGGAGACAAGGTAAGCTAAAAGAGGAGGAAAGAGCGGGCCTGAGGAAGACAAGGCATGCCATATCCCCTTTGAAGGAGCTATTGAAGTGTAATAGTGAACAGTCTCTAAGTGCTCGAAGCAGGTCTCTCTTTGTGTGCATTTTTATAGTGATTCTAATTATAGTGGTATTACCATATGCTTGTTCAATAAGACCATCCTACAAGCTTACGACGTTACAACTATTGAACAAGCTTCCACTTACATTAAGGCAAGGGGCCTCATAATGCAAGTTATTGGTTGTCTCAAATTATACTATATATCCACTGCAAATACTCTTTTTTCTTTCCCATTTACAAGTTAGTTCGCCGAAGTTGCCCTAGTTTGGCCATATAAATGTGGACTAGGGCTAGATGCAGCCAAGTTCGAGAAAGAAAAGGGCACTAAACTTGCTTAGGATAAACCGATGATAGCAATGCGTATGATATAGCTGGGATGAATGCTGTTGCCACGACACACTTGGCTCTAACTCAAGTTAATAACGTTTGACATGAGGATGAATGAGGTTCATGTGAAAACGCCAAGTGCGCTATATAGAACATTTGAAGTGAGCAGTAAATGCAGTCGATGAAGTAAAGAAGACGTGATGAGGGAAATGCCCCCGTGGGCATATTAATATCTAAAATGGCAAGGTTACTAGGTGCATTTTCCAACGTGCAATCTTCAAGTTGCCCCATCGTGTTTGTTGGGAAATACCGGGCATGTTCCGACGGGATTAACGTGAACGAGTAAACTTGACGGCGGCGGCTAGGGAAACGAGTAACAATGATTTTGCTCATTTGCAAAAAGCAATGACTTTGCTCATTTGCAAAAAGCAATGATTTTGCTCATTTGCGTCTGTTACATTTTGCCGCCCTCGCCCTAGTCCTGTCACATTTTGCTCATCAGCCCAGCTCCCGCCCTGAACTTGCTCATCAGCCCTCTCGTCCTCTCGCCCTGCATGGACATAACGATGCAGCTCGCCCCTTCCCATCTCCGGCCTCTTCTGCATCTTCGACCTCAGCCTACTTCTCCGTCGAAGCAGCATCGTCGTCATCGTCCGAATAATCCATGCGCCAGCCGCCCTCAGCGCAGCCATAGCCTTGCGCTCAAGAATCATCGCGGCCGCCGCAGCCCTCCACGCAAGAATGATCAGCGTCCACCGCCATCCGCTCCAGCCATGCGGCCCAGCAGCGTCGACTTCGCAGATTTCCTTGAGGACCTTCTCCTGCAGGAGTCCGCCGAGACCGAAATGCACAATCATGCAGCCTGCATGCAGCCCAGCAGCGACGTCGACTTTGCAGATTTCCTTGAGGACCAGCTTCTCATGCAGGAGTCCGCCGAGACCGAAATGCAGAATCCCCCAGACGTCGATCAGCAGCGTCACGCTCCCCAAGCGATGACAACAAGCTTCCTCTCCATGCAGCATGATCATCACAATCCCCCACCCCCAGTGGCCACCCTTCAGCTTGAAACTGCCGCTTCATTCGGCCATGAGCTCGAGGAGATCATGATCATGGACGTCGACCAGCAGCCTCACGCTCATCAAGCGACGACAGCCAGCTTCCTATCGATGCAGGATGAATATCAGCAAAACAATCACGATCGAGCAGTACCAAGCAGCTTCTTGCTCGATAATCTGAACCTCGATCTCGACATCCTCCACGTCCTCACAAACCCTTGCAGCTTCAATATCCAGCAGCAGCAGCAAGCTGGACCTTTCGACGAGGAGAATATTTTGCAAGATCCTGCAGCCCTTGAAGGATGCTTCGAGCAGCAGCAACAAGAGCAACGTCAAGCCTTGGAAAAAGAGATGCTGCAAGGCCCTGCGCCAGGCCTTGAACGATGCTTCAAGCAGCAGCACCAAATTTTGGGAGAAGACATGCTGTTGCAATTAGACCCTGCAGCCGTTGAAGCGGCTGTCCATGGAATCATCTCCACATCGCGTATCCCCGAGGGGGGCTTGTCTCTCACCCTACTAAAGGCCATAAACTCCTACTTTCGCCATCCTGCCCATCGCCCTCCTTGCCCTTGCTGCCGCAGCGATTCCCACGTTCACTTCAGGTACCTCGACAACGTTCACAAGCCCACCTGCAAGATTCTTCAGCCGAGGTTCGAATGCTCCAATCCTTCTTTTTGTGTATCCATACGGCACACGAGGAGTGGGAAGCGGAAGGTGGTCAAGCGAAGTTTCACCCTAGGAGGGTCAACACGTAGTCGCACTCCTCCCTATGGGACAGAGATGTTCGCTCCTAATTCGACTACTGTTGCACCAGGATACCCTCTTCCTCTTCCGCACTTGACAGCTTATATGGATATACTGCAGGCTGAAGACAATACAAATGTTCACGTGGATGACCTTCAGAATGCACAATACTGGCGCTTATATTCAGAGTTGGAGACTCTACTTCATCATGCAGACGCTCAAGAAGCTGAAATAGGTGAAGACAATACAAATATTCACGTGGATGACCAGCTTCAGAATGCACAATACTGGCGCTTATATTCAGAATTGGAGACTCTACTTCATCGTGCAGGCTCTCAAGAAGCTGAAATAGGTGAAGACAATACAAATGTTCACGTGGATGACCTTCAGAATGCACAATACTGGCGCTTATATTCAGAGTTGGAGACTCTACTTCATCATGCAGGCGCTCAAGAAGCTGAAATAGGCAACTAATGCATGGGAAACGACGAGAGCTGGCTCGCTTTAGGAGCAAACCTGCAAGCCATGCTATTTTCTTTTCAGTTCTTGCTCATTAACTGCTCTAAAGAGTTCGGAAAATCTGTACATTGGAATCACAGCCCCTAAAATCGTTGCATGCTCTAAACTAAAGTGCAATGCTCTGCCAAATCCACGAATTGATTGACGGCCGCCTTCTTCAAGGTGGTAACTTGTTAACGCATCCTAGATGCTATGCTGGTCCCGGCAAATTGAGCTTCTCATACGGGGTAGTTTAAAAATTCTATTGGTTCAGTTTTCTTTGGCTCGGATTAAGACCTTTGTAGCTGTCGGGAGTCAAGACCTCTGTAGCTGTGGGAGGTTGAGGGATCAACGTCAACTAATTTTGTCTTTCAGGAAAAAAGATGCAGCAGCAATAGAAAAGTTCATTTTTTTGTCGTGTCATTTTGCTCTTTCTCTCAAGTTCACCTTCATCTCTCTTCCTCTTTAATTTACATCACTCCCGCTTCATTTTGTGATCTGGTTTTGTTGCAGTTCAACTCTTTAATAACAGCAAATGCTTTTACCTCATTGCTTCATTTTTGTTGCAAGTAGCCATCATAGAATTCTAGGAGGCCACATCCTCTCAAGCAGCACGCTTCCATAATGGAGCTGGGGGTGCTCTTGTCTAGGTCAAAGCTTCCAACCTGCATTTCACAAAACAACTGCAAGCCATGCCCATGCTAAGAACATGCAATGATCATGGCGCTTCAATGATCATAAGAGATGAATCAATGATCCAAGAGACAATCTCTCACTCTATCCTTTTGTAAATACTTCCCTTGGAGTGTCTTTAGATTAAGGTTAACTCCTTGAAGCCTTCATCTTAAATCACTTATATGAAAAAACTTTGCATTCTTACCAGATTAACAGTTATTGCCTCATGGAGCCTCGTGCTCCCATAGATGAATACTTGCACCTTAACCAATATCTGATTGTACCTTGGATTTTGTGGAGTCTCTTGAACTATATTAACTTATAGTTAGTCTACTACATTATTTACATTAAAACTTGCATCTTGTTGTGGCTTCTAAAACCCTTAAACAGTAGCATGTTAATATACAAATATTATTCTCACCCTTATAAATATTAGTGCCGTCATATCATTTCACTCCACATACCATTACATAATATAGACATACAAGCTTCATAAATGTATATATATTGTGTATCAAAACTGAGCAATAAGCAAGGGGACCAAATATTACCAAGTTTTGGATAATGGCTCAACTAGAAAAGGTAGCAACATATATTCCAAAAAATGTGGCTTCATATTTTGTGACTTCTTTGTGAAAGCATATTGTAAAGTAGTATATGGCACCTATTGAGATATACTACAATCATCAAACTCCAAGAGACTCATCATATTACAATAGGGAAAACTTAACACTGAGTCTTCAATTTGTCAAATAAGGAGTAGGAGATCATAGATTGTTCTGGGTGGGGTCCTAGGATTCATCTTGCTCAACCTAGGATCCTTTACCTTGATACCGCACTTCATATTCCTCCATTTGTCTGACCAGTTATTCATAGTCTTTATTGTACTTCAAGATAGCTTTGCCAGTTTTACTATTTTGCTGCATGTCCAAGAAGTCGAAGAAAAGAAGATAAACACTAAACAATAACATGATTGAATTTCAAAGAACTACTAGTATTCAAAATAAACCACAAACATGTGCTCTAATAATTGCCCACAACTGTGGTTGAAGCATGCATGTTCACTCAATAGAAATGATCCCTAGCTGAGTGATTCGGTGCAATGCAGATCTACATATCCTTCCTCGACCACACTCTTCTTGCATTTGAACGGAAACAAGTGAAATACATCCTCTATGTCAACATGGCAGCTCATGAATTTTCCATCACCCTTGCCTATCCTCTCTCCTCTAAAGTTATCCCACCCTGCTTTGTGAAAAATAAGCTACAAGAGAGCATATGTTTACTAGGAATTGCCCTATTCCAAGTCTATCAAGCCAACATTTTATGTTGTTAGCTAGCTTCTACCTATAGTTGAGCACTTTGAATATTTATTATATTTCATTTATAGGTGTGTGGATGGGAAAAAGTGTGGGGCTCCATCCAACTAAACTCTTTTATGTACACCAAAGAGGACCCTCCCTTCCGAGTGGTGAGAGGAAGCTTGAGAGACAAGTTTTGGTGGGTGTAGAACACCCTAATCTTCTATTTCATCCATATATATATGTGTGTGTGTGTGTGTGTTTGAGTATTGTACATAACCCAGGCTAAGGTACAGTGGCCTTTAACCCCCACAATATGCTAGCTAATACAAATTCCCTATCTTCCAAAAAATACATGCTTGTATATAGGTGAGACCCATAGAAAGTCAATCATCATTAAAACCCCTTATGTAAGAAGACAATTTGGATCTTGATGGCCTCAAAAATCTTCGAAAGTGCACCTCAATAGATCACTACCCTTGATAGTACAAGGTTTTGGGTTGCACAAGATTGCACATGAATGTATCATGATAGAAAAGTGAAAGATTCAAAAAATAAAGGAACCAAGTGACATCAAGAAAGTTTGGCTATTTGTGGGATTCACCATAAGGTGTGCAAGGGAATTTGTGTTCACCATAAGGTACCCATTCATGTCGGATTCTGACCTTGTAAATTGGCAACCCCACAAACATCAATAGTCATGTCCATGTTCACTGTTTCTTTCAATATCCACATTGAAATGAATTCGAGACCTCAGTGCTTACTTTTATGACCTTGATGATGCTCTCGGCATGGCTCGAATCTACTTAGAGAACCTTCTAAAATTCTAGCCATAGTAAGCTTGGAAATTTATGAACATGGTTTTTGAATCGTCCACAAAAATTCCAAGTGAATCCCATTCAATATCAGTTTACAATTCCTTCTTTTCTCAAGATGGAAAAATTAAAACATAAATGATCTCATCGACACCACCATATAGACTACTATAGCATATGTTTGTGCCAATTCAACTATGAAAAGGTTATTAATATGCAATATGGTGCAAGATTACCACCTCATGCATTCATATATGAACATGGCATCAATCTATACATTCTTACAACACTTTATAGCCTAAAATATCAATTCACATCCCTAGCCTATGAGTATATCAATGTATATTGATGCATATATTAGAACATGGTACCAAAATATAAACTACTACAATAGTTTTTGGTTGGTAGATCAATCTAAAACATTGTTTAGTAGCATGTTAATATAGCAGATATTATTCTCAACCTTATAAATATTAGTGCCATCATATAATTTCACTCCACATACCATTACATAATATAGACATACAAGCTTCATAAATGTATATATGTTGTGTATCAAAACTATGAGCAATAATTTAAGGAGACCAAACATTAGCAAGTTTTGGATGCAACCACACTGATTTCATCATCTCCCAAAAGTCCCCGTAGAGGTATCTTCCATCTCAAGAAAATAGACACATCAGTGTAGAGTTCTTTATGAGATTTTGTCCATAGCTCATAGCCACCACCAAATAGCTATGTACATAGTTATGCACCTATCCATCAGCATGCAACAAGTGAAAAACATGTTTTTTCATTTTTATCCACACATCTCTAGCAACCCCAATCTTCTGCTATGACATTCATGTCCAGCAGCTAAAAGAAAAACATCAGTAAACCACGTAGATCAAAAACAAAACAAGCTTGTACTCTATGCCTCTACTTTCCTTTTCCCGGATCAAAAGGATAACTTTGAACCCTCCACTACCAGATATGCATAATCCACCATCCTTTTGGATGAAAAGGAATCAACAATACACCAAATTGATGTAGCCACCAACTCCTTCCATATACCCACATCCTCACTAAGCCTGCAGGATCCCATCGCTTATCTTGCCAAGACATCACACAACTCTACTGGCTATTAGCCATCACACTTGTATCATGAGTGCTGCTTCTCTTCACATGAGCCACATTTTTTTAGGTCACTACCTCACACATAGATCTCATGACCACAACCAGCCCATAATCTGTGATTAGGGACTTGTCAACAGACGCTATTGCCTCAACCTTGTAAGTTGCAAAACTTAACCCATCACATGAATTATCAAGATCACCCAGGAGCAAACAAACATCCTTCCCACCTGAAGGATGCTCAAACATATCAACACACTCTTTGCTATGTATCATGTCCTCACTGATATCCTCATTCTCTGAACAGTCATGAGAAGTACATATTTTCTTGTCATTACCAACCACACATGCGAAATCCATGAGGATATCATCAAGTAAAGCATCTAGTTGATCATCAACCACACTATCACTACCATCCAGCTCAACATGCATACTGGTGTTTACATTCTTTTTTGAAGAGATCAATGCTAACATAGAATCGAGTGCATCATCAAGAATGCAATGCAGCTCATCATCTGAATCACCATCATCCCGTAAACATTGAAACTGAACCTCATCATAATACACATCAAAGTCCACATGCACACAATCAACACTTGCCGGTCCCACCCAAACTAAGAGTTTTAACTGCAGGTCTTTTACTTTATCAGTAATAGCCACATCAACTTCATCACTATCATACATGATTGAGCTCTCATCTTCACTGCTAGTTTCACCTCTCTCTTCCTCATTTGGTGAACTTGAAATCTCAACCTCTTTGGTATGCACAATCATAGTGTCAACCACAAACTGATTGCATTCAGCCATACACTCCTTCCAAGCCTTATCTTCAAGTGGCTACATATCTGCTGCAACATGACCAGCCAGCATATGCACATCATCACATGGAACTGAAACATGAACATCATCTACCATTACCCACACAGACTTATCCTTAGCTGCCTTTAATGGGCTCTCAACCTTTCTACCATCTATGGCAGCAACCCCTTCACTCGGGCTCTCCTCTGCCACCTCACACAAATCTGGTTGAGCAACACCCTCCTCCATATTCACACTAGACACTCCATAATCTCCCAAACTAAATCACTTATTGGTCAACTTCCTGTGTTCTTGCTCCTGTCTCACTTTACACAGCTCTTTCTAAACTTCATTAGGGCTCTTGGATTGTGCAAACCGTGCCAGGAAGGTTGCTCTCACCACTGTACACTCTGGATTTTGCTGCTGAGGATGAGCAGTCCTGAAGGTAGCCACTTGAGTCTGGAGCCATGCTTTTGCATCTCCCTGCAAGCAATAATTCATGATCTAAAACAAAATCTCAAGGGTTGGCCTATCCTTCATAAGTGCTGTAAATTCCATCTTTTCCAAGAATCTGGTTGCATTTTCATATGGCATCCCCCACAACTCTCAAAAGTCCTATGCCATCTCTCTCAGTTCTTGAACACTATAACTGACTGCACAGCTTCACACTTGTAAACTAAAGTGCATATTCCTCCGTGGAGGCACCAAAACGTGGATGGACAAAAGCAGTAGAGCCTAATCCACCTTCACATCCACCCTCATCCAGATTTGAAACAACTGAATAGCACAATCACAAGGTAAAAGGCATTCATTCAACATCCTTCTCTCTACACCCCTTTACATTCAATTCATACACTGGCCACATTTCCTTCCAAGCCAAACAACCTAAACCACCCGTGGATTACATAGCTCAACACAAGCTCTCCTACTGATTGAGATCAAGCTCCGAAAATACATAGAAGACCCATGAAACATAAAACTCCAGAAAATGACAACTTCAGAACTGCATGACTGCCATAAACATATCTTGACTAACAACCATGCATGCTATGAACCCACACCCCACAGGAGAGCTTCTTTCAACCGTCATCATGATCATGAAACCAAAAGGGACTGTCCTATCAACATCAAGTAAGTGCACCAGTAGTATGATCACAAAATCATAGGATGTGCAAGCCCTTCATACATATTCTCTATGGTTTTCATGCCAATTCTGTGATCTTAAAGTGCTACAGTCACACCTTTTAGAAACCAACTATGCATGCATTCTCCACATTTACTTCTATTCACCATCCACAACCATTTAAGGATTTTATGCATTTCATATACAAGGTGTCTGCTCTCCACGAGCTTCTCAATGGAATTCTTTGATTTTTGGGTGAGCCAAGCTCCCTGCATCATAGTTCGCAAGCACTTGATGAAGCTTTATGGTCAACTAGGGCCTCTCTTCCGAGATGTGTCATCAGCGCACCCCTCTGATTTCAGTTCCTCAAACACACAACCGAGAGCTACGACTCTCCCCAAATAATCAAAGCAACAAGGGTGACCTTACATTCTATGGTAGAGGACTATGAGACTGCCTTTCTGTATCCCATGACATGATCACAACATTCAACTACAAGGAGAACTACTGCTAAGTACCATGGATTACACCCTCATTGCCAAATACACCCTCATTGCTTGTACTCTTTGGAGACAACAATGAAGAAAATATATAGAACCAAGGAAAGCAATGGCAAATGGACACAACAAGAGAAGATCATGCTCTCCCTTCCATTGCCTTATGCGATGATGGCCATTGATTCCTTTCAAGACAACAACCTCATAGCTACTCTCCTACTCACGGTGACTTCTCTTTCTCACATAGAGTACTCTTCAACCCATGGCTTCTCCTAATGCACAAAACCCACATGTTGTTGCAGTTCGCCAACCTCCTCAGCGTCGCCCCCTCTGTGATCCTCTTGGCCTGCATAGTAGCGATGCCGCTCTTGGCCAGAAGCTCACTACCAATGCTCCAGCATCTTGTCCTCTGAACCCGAGCTCCCGCAAAGCCAGTATCTCCTGTCTCAGGATCTCCCTGAGCTCCCTTTATCCCAGGAACTCCTATCCTGCAGCAATGATGCCTCCCTCGTAGTCCAGACTCCTCCTCAGTCCTGAAGTCCCCCTATCTCATCTCCCTCCCGAATCCCATACTTTTTACCACTCTCTCAATCCTTCCTTCAAACTATACCAAGGCCCTTAAGGCCCAAATCATTGACTATGTGCACACAAATGCATGCCACCAACATTTAGTGCCATATTGCCCAGACTACCACATATGGTGAACACAATCCCGACAATGGATTTACAAGACAACCACGACAAAAAAATGCTCATGCCCTCATACAGAAAGGACTCAGGACAACCATGAAAGGCATATGTCATCCCATAACAAAACCCTGCCACACTCTGGACACCATGCTCTGGATTGTCTACTGCAACCACACTGCTTTTCATCATCTCCCAAAGTCCCCGTAGAGGTACTTTCCATCTCAAGAAAATAGACACATCAGTGTAGAGTTCTTTATGAGATTGTCCGTAGCTCATAGCCACCACCAAATAGCTATGTACATAGTTATGCACCTATCCATCAGCATGCAACAAGTGAAAAATATTTTTTTTCATTTTTATCCACACAACATCATGAAGGTGCACTAGCGTAATAATGAGACACAATCTATTTATTCAGAACACTACATAGCTCGACACATGGCATCTCTACACTACTTCACATAGTGCAGTCTCTGGCCTACGTCGCCTGATCACTTACCATCGCACAACCTTTTGCTGCAGCTTTGCTACCTGTCACTGGGCATGCACCCATGTAGATCATTAAAATTGGATGTTGGCTTGGAGAGACCACCGCGCTAGTTCTTGCCGTAATAATTAGATGCAATTTATTATTCTGAACACCACTGCAGTGTAGTCTGTGGCCTGACCACCTGTCATCGTGTAGCCTTGTCACTTCTTTGCCCGCAACCCATGCAAATGATAGGTTGTCTTGGAGAGACCACCACGCTGGTTTTTTGCATAATAATGAGACACAATCTATCATTCTGAGATGGAGAGACCACCACGCTGGTTCTTGGAGTTATATCTCCGTTACCTATTTTGACATATTACAAGAGGAGGTTTATGATGACCAGCACACTAGCAAATAGAAGGAGATCTATGAAAGCCACTACACTGGCAAACAGAAGGAGATCTATGAAAGCCACTGCGCTGGTTCTTGGAGTTATATATTTGTGGGCCAAGAAAAATGTATTTAGTTGTGCTACCAAAGCAAAATGCAATTGATGATATGGCCTTTGAGGGGTCCCCTTTAGGGGGAAGGGCTATATCGACATGCCATTTCTATCCAGTGGCATCTTGGATATTATATAATGCATGTCGATATGGCCCTCACCCCTAGAGGGGACCCCTGGCCATATCATCCATTGCATTTTTTGAAAGTTTAATTGTATTTTTCTAGATGTATCTCCATGTGACACAATGGTGGGGTTGTTGGAGTTATTTTAGTACTATTTTGGTAATAAACCAAGGAAATTGTAGTCCTTTCTTGGTATTTTAGTCCTTGCTGCAGTAAATATAAATGAGGGAAAAAGTACAATTTATCAAGTGAAAATTAAACAAAAGAGATTACAATGTACATCTACATCCAATAACAGGCTATATAAAAATTATCAACTTATATCGAGTAAAAATTGAACAGAGGATCTTACATTTATAAAAACTTGACAATTGCTGAGAGCCTTAAAGGCCAAAAGATTACAAGTAGCGGCCATAACCATTCAAATACAAATATAAAAGTTAACAATAGTGCATAGTGAGAGCTCAAATTGAACAAAAACAGATTACATAAATACCTTAGAGACAAAAACATTACATCCAGTGAGCCAAAAGATTGTTGAGGGCCCAAAAGATTACATCCAGCCATTGCTGAGAGCCTCGTCTGAGCAAGAGGGAATTTGTACAACTCAGTTTTTTGCCAGTCTAGCTTGTTGCATTAAAAATTTTTAGGAAGCCAAAGGGGGATACAATGGAGAGGCCGAAGACCATGCACATTGCTAGAACTCAGATTAGAGTCCCCCAGCAAGTCGAGAGTACTCTGCTCAGAAAATATTGAGGCCTTCATCAACATGTAGGGGGAACCCATATAGCACAGCCATATAGAGGCCCTCTGTGAGCATTTTATCTAAGGTGATGACATTTAGATGTGTGGGGAATAACCTGTGGGAATGAAGGGTCTCCACTAGTGCTAGCATTTCTAATCTAGGTGAGTGCAATGCAATCACCTTATATGAGAAGGTAGATATTATTGGGATCACAGAGTATCGAGGGGGGGGGGGGGGGGTACTAGGCATGCTGAAGATGAGTGGATGAGCAACAGATATAGTGACAAGAGTTGGAGGAGGGAGCATGGAGCAAAGTAGAGCAGGGGCAGAAAAGAACTAGAGGATGGGTGTGGAGCAAAGTAGAAGAGCATGGGCGGATCATTGCAACGTAGTAAAATGCCAAATGCCACAGATCTTATATATATTTTAAAGTTTGAGCCACCACGGTGTCTAGAGCTTAGGGTTCCATCCATATTAATTGCAAGCCATTGTGGTGGAGTTCCCCAAATGGGATGGTAATCATGAAGAAGATGCCATGTGGTGCCACTCCAGTGGTTGGTAATTAACTGCCAGCTTGGTGGAATCTTAGCCATAACAAACATGGCTGATGAGAGCCACCACCACCGGGAAGTAATTCTCATTACCATGTCTAATCACTCATTACCATGCACTCTAGTTCTCTACTGAGCATGCGAGCCCGATGACTGGTAATTTTTATTGCACTCGTAGTGATTATGCATGCTAAAGCACGGTGGTGGGTGAGCGGTGGCATGGTGGAATCCTAGCCATGATAGACGTGGCTGATAAGAGCCACCACCATTGGGCAGTAATTCTCATTACCATGTCTAATCACTCATTACCATGCACTCTAGTTCTCTACTGAGCATGCAAGCACGGTGACTAGTAATTTTTACTACTCATAGTGATCATGCATGCTAAAGCATGGTGGCATGGTGGAATCATAGCCATGACAGACGTGGTTGATGACAACCACCACAAAAGTAGATCATGAAGCCTAATCACCTGTAATCCCTCATTACCATAATTTACTACACTCATAATAATCATGCATGCAAGCTCGGTGGTGGTAACTAGAAGTTGAGTAATTGCGGGCCAGTACGGTGGCTGGTAATTAACTGCCAGCCATCTTAGCTGTGACCACAGATGTGGCAGGGAATCTTAGATGCCACCACCTCTAATCATTCATTACCATGCAAGTCAGTACTTCTGCCTTGAATTATTCAAAATTCAAGCCAACCACAGTGGTGGCTCTCACCTTGATAGTGTAGTTGGGCTACAAACCGCTATTCCATTCCCTTAACCGTTTCCTCTTCTATCCCTATCAAATGTTTCATTCTCCCTTGCAATCTCAAGCCTCCACTATTCCATTTCCTTCACTGCTTCATCTTCTATCCCTCTCGACCATTTCTTTCTCCCTTACAATCAGACTGAAACTCAAGCCTCGACTATTCCATTTCCTTTACTGTTTCATCTTCTATCCCTCTTGACCGTTTCTATCTCCCTTGCACTCTTCCTACAACTTCTATCCCCTCTCGTAGTGGACTACACAGTCTAGGAGCTCCTCACACAATCTTTCCTCCCCCTTTGCAGCACAGTGCGAGAGCCCCTCCTCCCTTGATCTTGAAATCATGACATATGGGAGCTCCTCTCTCGCTCTTCAAAAGCCCCCAATTTGGATGCTCTCCAAAACTTCACCAGGATGGTGAAGGAGGTGAACATGAAGGAGGGGCAACTAGTCTATCAAGTCAGAAGATTACCGTCAATGAAAAAAGCATGATTGAAAATGCTCTAGGAATTTCTAGAGGCAGTTTGTAAGCACACTTTTTCAAGAAGCAATGGAAGAGACAGGATATTCTAGACGTATACCCCAACACTCAGATTAGTAAAGATGGTGGAGTCAAGAATTTGAGCTTGCCAACAGACCTCCAAGATGTGCTGAAGAAGACCATTCACTTCTTTCTTGATACAAGAGGAACCTATAAGTTTTGGCAGGTTCAAGCAGCAGTAGAGCAACTGAAAGGACGTGATTTATCTTTCTCAAGGTGATCTCTAAGAGCATGTTAACCAACCTGAAGAATTGCATGGATGGCAAATCCTAATTATCATCTCAGTCCATTGGAGTTGTAATGGACGGGACGGCATCTACCCTCAAAGGGATTTTTGAGCAATATGAGAAGCAAATGTATCAGAAGCTGGCTTTTCTACAAAAGAAAGCCATCAATGCAGCAAAGGCAACACAACTTGATAAAAGTCTATCTCAGGGAAGGTGTAGAAGCCAAGGTAGAGGAGGCACAAGCGAGGGCCTTGAAGGCACAAGAGCAAGCTGAGGCCACTACAAAATTGGTCGACATGGAAAGGCATAGATGAGAAGAAGCAGAGAAACGCATAAAGGAGCTCCAAGATAGGATTGAAGTGAGAAATGACATGGACATGGTGCTGGAAGCTATCATCAATGTCTGGGAGGGTTGTGAGTATGCCAGAGAAACAAAATAGGACATATGCTTTTTGAAGGTTAACTTTGACAAGGCATATGATAGACTGGAATGGGACTTCATCATACAAGCTCTGGCTGACATGGGTCTTGGCCCCCTTTTCATCTCTTTTATCAAACTCCTCCTCACTAATGCTACATCCAAGATATGTGTTAATGGGATCATGAGCCAACCCTTTGAGCTTAAAAGATCTATAAGATAGGGGTGCCCTATTGCTCCTCTACTCTTTGCAATTGCTGTAGACTCCATGGGGTGGCTTCTTTCGCAACAAAGTCAAGAAGGCAAGTTGAAAGGTATTGAGCTACCTTTAGGCAAGCACCTTATATGCCAGTAGTTTGCTGATGATACAAACTTAACCCTTAGGAATGAGGCACAAGATATCAAGGTGGCCATGGAGTTTTTAAAGATATTTTTCCAAGCCTCTCGGTCCAAAAGCGACCACTCCAAAACTGGATATGCAACCCTCAAAGGGGATGAACAGCAAGTTTTGGAAGAGATGGGTTGCCAAAGAATCAAGCATGGCTCAGTCTTCAGGTTACTGGGTATCCCCATGGGCTTTGCTGCTACTGTTTCTACTCCAAGAATTTTTCTCAGAAATGTTTTGATGATGAAACTCTCCCCTTGGGGGCTAGTTGTTCTTTACCAAAGAACATATAAATATTTATGTTGATGATGATGCTATTCTAATATAACACAAACTTTATGCCCAAAAAAATAATCTTCATACTTTTCATGGGAGGTTGGGCTACTGTATGAAGGATTTAGGGCCGCCCCATTTCCAGTCCATATCAAAAAACATTAGCGCAGATGATCTCCAATTTGGGAGGGAGTTGTATGTAAGGTACGGGGCCAAGGAGATTAAAAATAGAGTTTGCTTGAATGGGTCTAATATATTCGAGCATGTCTATGTGTATTGGAAACACAAGCTTGGCAGTAGGTTTGGCATGATGTTGGGAAGGTGTTTGCATAAGATGCTTAGAGATGGAACCTATTATCCATCGTCTTTGTGGGTGATGCCATACCAAGGAAGGGGCATGGATTCTAGCCACGCATAGACCTTGTGGCACTCGATGGTGGCCCCGACCTCTATCTCATCCAGCGACATCAGCTCCATCTTCTCTTCCCTTTAGGTAAGAGTTAGTCGGCCATGCCTAGATTAGCACATCAAGGGTCCTGCCTTGAGATATTTCCAACAAAGTTTGGGTGATTGTGGAAGTGCCTAGCATCTGACTACGCACACTCGTGGAGCTGTGGACATTCCTCCTAGAAGCAGCTGCTCGTGTGGTCATACACGCACGGAACCACTATCAAGCTCTCAAGCACCACTCCTCCACACAAGCTAGGAAAAGAGCCTGCCATGTTTGTGACACCTACTGCTACAGTAGCTCTGATGGCAGTAGGACTATGCCTTTGTATATCCCCTTGGTCTTTGGGACCAAGGGTGTCCATATCGAACGACATGATTTGGTAGAAAATAGTAAACTTTTATTTTGATGTTTTGCTGCACTAGATGTAAAAGGGCTTTTATGCCAGGCGAATGTTAAGGGGAGACAATTTAATACTTACAATTGGTATTTGAATTTTCCACTCAATTGTGGTATCTGAATTTTGTATGTGAAATTAGATGTATGCCTAAGCTATGAATTTTTAAAACAAGTCCCCCCCATATAAGCTATGAATTTTTAAAACAAGTCCAACCATCATAAGCCAGGTTTGATTAAGTTCAGTGAGTATTTTGTATGTGAGGCTTCTCCTTCTCTAGTTATTGTATTGTTATGGATATGCGGGAATGGCCTGACCAGTAGATGAAGTTGGTTGTTGGGCATGTTTGTTGTTTTTGAATGTTTGTCTAGATGTGGTCAATTGTAGAGCCATTTGTTGTTGTTGGGTCCCTGATGATTTGTTGCATGTTGTATTGATGCATGATTTGCTCCAGTTTTGGAATTGTCTTTGTAGTTAGTGTTGAAGTCTCCTATGATGTATGTTGGTGTTGTTGTTGTTGTTTGTTGTAGGAGCGAGGCTAGTACTATTATTGCCGATTCTATTCTTTATGATACTGGGTGTTTGTACACATTGATTATTGCTTTTTTCTCTTGATTGCCTTTTTGAACTATGGTGAGCAAGCATTCTATCCCTTGTTGATACATTTCTTGTTGATAGATTCTCATGATCTCCAGCATAGTCACTATCACATTAGCCATGCAACCATGGATGACTTCCTCTGTATTCTATCCCAAACTGTCTTGTACCTCTTATGTATCTCAAGACTCTTTTGGCTGCATTCCAGTGAGACTATTTTGGATTTGCCACCATAAACTATGCTAGTAAGCTTATTGCATAACAAATATCTAGCCGTGTGATTGTCAGATATATAAGAGATCCGATGAGTTGCATGTAGTATCTGTCATTGACTGTAGGCTTTTTTGAATCTTTAGTAAGTTTCAAACTCTATTCCATGGGAGGGGCTGCAATCTTGCAATCTGCCATATGAAACTTCTTCAGGAGACTATCAACATACTTGAGTTGACTCATGAATGTGCTATCTGAATCTCTCCAGAACTCAATTCCAAGACAATAGTGCATAAGTCCAAGATCTTTCATTTCAAACTCTGCAGATAAGTCTTGTTTCAGTTTTTTAATGAAGCTATACTTGCTTCCTGTCACAATCAGATCATCTACGTACAAAAGTGCAATAGTAATGTCTTCCTCTTGAACTTTGTATTAGAGAGTATGACCTGCATTGGATTTCATGTATCCCAGATTAGCAAAATGCTTGTCAATTCTGCTGTATCAACTTCTGGGTGCTTGCTTTAAGCTGTAGAGACTTTTTTTGAGATGGCAAACCTTATTCTCCTTTCCTGGTTCAACATAACCTGCTGGTTGTTGCATGTAGACTTCCTTGTCTAGGTAACCATTGAGAAATGCATTCTTGACATCGAACTGGTACACATTCCATCTGCTGAGTGTCGCTAGTGATATCAAGAACCATATGGAATCCATCTTTGCTACTAGAGCATAAGTCTCATCATAGTCCTGACCATATTGCTATGCAAATCCTTTTGCAACTAATCTGGCTTTGTATCTTTGAATACTTCCATCTGGATTGTACTTCACTTTGTATACCCATTTGTTTGCTATGGCCTTCTTTCCTGGTGGAAGGTCGCATAATTCCCAAGTATTATTCTTATACAAAGCATCCATTTCTTCATTCATAGCTCATTCATAGCAGTTTGCCATTCTAGCTTGTCTACTACATCTTCGAAGTACACTGGCTCTTCTATAGCCATGATGGTAGTCATAAGAGCATAGTTGTGGTTTCCACCTGAATTGCTTTACCTTTCTATGCATATGTCAATCTGGTTGGAGGGTTGCTTTTCCTATAGACCTTCTGAGCTGCTATGGCTCTGCTTGGGGTGTTGCTAGCAATTCTTGCTCTTCTTCATCAACCTTGTAGATGACTGTGAAGTCGATGCTTCTTTCTCCTGTGCAGGTGATGTTTTCCATTCTAATTCCTCATCAAAGATTACATCTCTGGAGATAATGACCTTGCGGTTGATGGGATCATACAATTTGTATGCTTTGCTTCCTTCATTGTAGCCAACCATGATGCATAGTATATGCCCACATATATGATCATCATATATGTGGGCATATACTATGCAACCAAATATGCGGAGATGCCCAATGTGTGGCTTGTGTCCAATGAATGCTTCATAAGGAGTCATACCTTGAATCGGTTTGGTAGGAAGCTGATTAAGCAAGTAGTTTGTTGTAGCTATTGCTTCTACCCAATACTGATTCGGAAGATGCTTTTCAGTGAGCATTGCTCTAGCACTGTGTGCTAAAGTCCCATTCTTCCTTTCAACTCTTGCATTCTGCTGAGGAGTATCTGAACATGTGAATTGTCTTTGTATGCTGTGACTTTTGCAAAAGTTCATGAATGCTGAAGACATGTATTCACCTCCTCTATATGATCTCATGACTTTGATCTTTCTACCTGTCTAGTTTTCTACCATGGCTTTGAATTCTTGAAATCTAGAAAACACTTCAAATTTCTCTTTCAAAAGGTAGACCCAACAATATCTATTGTAGTCATCGATGAAAGTCAAGTAGTAAAGTGAGCCATTGATGTTGCGGGTCCAGGCATAACCCCATACATCTGTATGAATTAAATCAAGAATACCTTGTATGTATTTCCAAATGCAATTGTGAGCGGTACTTTTGCCAAACTTGGTTCGCTTTTGTTTGCCAAAGTAGCATGCTTCGCAAACCTTTCCAAGAAACTGTAGGTTCGGAATCCCAATTGCCATATTCTGATTCTTGAGATCTAACAAGTACTTGAAGTTGACATGACCATATCTCTTGTGCCATTTTGCAGATAGTGGCATTGTTGCAGTTGAGCTGACATGGCATGCTTATCTGGTACTATAGCTAGCATTCTATATAAGTGTCCTTCCTTGACACCTTTTGCTACTAGCTGACATCTTTTGAATTTATCTTTGATAGTGCATTCATCACCATTGAAGATGACTCTGTAGTTGTGTTCCTTCATTTGACCTACTAACAAAAGGTTCTTGCTGAGCTTTGGAACATAGAGCACATCTTTCACCAATCCTTTCGTACCAGTGAAATTGTTCATAGGGATAACACCTATCCCTTGAACTGGATTCGGTATATTGTCTACTGTGTAGATGACATTCTTCTGACCTTCTAATGGCTTCATTTTTGTGAATCATTCCTAACGATTTGTCATGTGAGATGATGCACCGCTGTTGATATACCAAGGATCATATTCCACTTGGTTGACTTGATAGCTAAAATCCTCTTTGGGATTGAAATCAGTGTCTAGGTACACTGTATCAGTCTGATGCCTGCTGGATTGATTGCCTTGGTCGTACTGCTTCTTGCGGCAATCTCTTTCATAGTGTCCAAACTTGTGACAGTAGTTGCACTAAATGTTTGACACGGTGGCCGCATTCCCTCCTCCTTGGAATCTTCCTCGGTTGGAATGATTTCCTTCTTGCTGATTGTAATGTTGCTGAGGATGATGCTGATGCTAATGTTGATGCTGAGTTTGATTTTGTTGCTGATGATGACCACTTTTCTAATATGATCTACCTCTACCTCTGCCTTTGCCTCTGCTTCTATCTAAAGCTGTGAATGCCTGATCATTAGAATGACCTTTATGTGCTTGAATTGCCTAAGTCTTGAGTTCTTCACCAAGTAGGACTGACTGAAGTTCTTCCAAAGTCGAAATTTGCCGTTGGATGGAAATACTCTATACTAGATTCTCGTATCCCTCTCCTAGTCCATTCAGAATGACTTGAACCATTTTTGTGGGGTTCATAGTCTCTCTTGCTTCTGCAAGTTGATTGTTGTAGTCTTTTATGCGGAGTACATAAGCATGACTGATTTCACTGCTGTTGCGGAAACTCTAGTTGATTTGGTTTCTTAGGGTGAGAATCCTGGATGTATTCTTGGACTCGTAGAGTGCTGCGAACATATCCCATGCTTCTTTCAATGTCTTTACTGTGTTGAGCTATCCTAGCATGACATCTTGCACATTCTACTTGATCAGATGATATGTGTACTTGTCTTTCTTATCCCATTATGCCTAAGCTCAAGCAATGGTAAGATCTGCTAATTGTGCGGAAAGTGTTTGTGTAGCTGTAAATGTCATTGTAGAACCTGTTGCTAGTGCCGTGAGACAACAGATGGAGTAGAGCTATTGCTGGTTGGATCATTCAATGGTCTAGGTGTAGACCAATCAACATACTCCCATGATTTGTCCTGAAGTACAAGAATGGTGGTCTCCATTCGGTATTTGCATGTACCTTAATTGGAGTTGTCTAACTTAGCAGATGCCTCCAGATTGAGGTTGCTAGTCGTAGACATGGTGCAAGAAATGTACTCAAAAAAATATGTCGTGAAAATCTCTGTATGAATCAACTGCAAATACACTGACTATGCCAAGTGAAATTTTTGAACCATTGGTGAAGATAGAACTACAGTATATAAAATCTGATCTGTATGACAAAGCTTGTGGCAAATGATGCCGGGAATAGCCAAGAGGCTTTACAAGGCTGAAATGATGTGCACGATGTCATGAGATAGCCAAATAGGCTTTACAATAGTGGCATGTTGACATTCTTCTTAGTTCCCTTTCTAGCCCTGGGATTGGGGCTGTTTATCTGAGGGGAGAGAGCTTTCTCTTGCTTTGTACCTGGGTAAAAGCCTTACCTTGGTCAGCAGTCTCCTTTTCAACCCCCATGTCTTGATCACTTTCTAGGTCTTCCTCACTGATTTTTGAAGAGGAAATCTCATCCTCTCTGTTTATGTCCTCTTCAAAATCTTTTGACCAGCTTGGCTCTATTTGAGAGTCAAGATCCAAGTTTTGATTTTTCTCTATCCACTCCTTAGTTTCACTCTCTACCAGGGTGTCAAAGGCATTGTTAAGAACTATAGCGTCATCAAGCTTCCCTTTGCCTTTGTCCAAGGAGAGCAAGGGTTTGGCAGGGTTTTCCTTCTAAAGAAGGATTTTTTCAAAAGAAACTGCCTCGGGGATCCATTTTTCAGTTTGTTTACTGCTGGTAAGTGCAGGATCCTTGGGCTTAGCTTTGGCCCTCCTATGTGGGTAGTTTCTAACTGCATGGCTAGAGAGTCCACATAGGAAGCAAGAGTTTGGAAGATTTTTATAAGGAAGGGATTGTTTCCTAAACACACTACCATTCCTATTGACCATTACCAATGTGTTGGGAAGGTCCTCAGCAATATCCATCTTGATACATACCTGAGGGTTAGCTTTGGGATTAATGAAGTTTTCCTTCTCAACTCCAACTACCTCACCCAGTCCACTGCACGAGGAAGCTAATTGGTTGCAAAGGGAGAGGGGGAAATCTGGGAGCTCAACCCAAACAGGGGTAATGGTGGATCTAGGGAGATAAGGGTTGAAATTATGTTTCCACTTCTCTAAAGAGAGAGGTTGGTGTATAACAGTCTAGAGGGTACAGTTGAGAGCCTTGGAGGCCATGCTAGGAGACTCAAAGAGGAAGATAAAGAAGCCCTTCCTTAAGTATCTAACATTGGTGACACTAATGCCTCGTCTAACCCAATTTTCTCTGACCCAATTCTCAATGAAGGCTAGAGGAGGTCTAGGCCCTAGGAGGAACCCAATCAATGTGTGGGTGCTAAGCCATTCAATAGAATCAGAAAGCAAGTCTTCATTGATGAAGGCAGCAATCTGCTTACCTCTTGGAGATTCTTGGCTCTCACCACCAATAGTCTCTTCTTCTTTAGCAAGATTGGCGCTGTCTTCTGGCCTCTGTGGATCATCCTTTTCCTTCTCGTGGTGAAGGGACTCTTTGTTTCCTTCTTCTTCTCTTCCTTGTGGTCCATCGCTCCCACTTCAGAGGGCTTTGGCTCTTGGGGTTCCTCTATCTCTTTCTTTACTTCCTTGAGGGCTTCCAATGGTTCCTCTTTCATCTCCTTCACTTTGCTCGGAATCCTTGGATCTGCCCTGGGGGTCTCTGGCTTCTTGTGGCTTGGGGACAGAAGAAGTGCGTCCTTCTTTGAGCTCGTCATCAAATCTCCCTGAGCTGGCAAAGTGAGTAGTAAGTTCCTTGCTCATTGGGAGGGAAAAGAACCCTCCTCTAGCTTTCTGAGCAGCCGCCGAAAAAGATACCGAGGTGCCCCCTCTCCCAACTCTGAAGGCTGATGGGGAACGCCCATCTTTTTCCTGAGGTAGTGGAGCTTCTCTCACAATGGGAGAAACTCTGTCTTGTCTGAGGGACCCTGAGCCCCTTTTCAGGCTCGACTTGCAAAGGCTAGCAGCAAGAGTTCTCTCTCTGGGGAGTTCGGGAAATGCGTCTTCAAAGGTCACATCAGAAGACCACTTTGGATGGGATCGATGATCTTGTTAGGTCAGGCCATCGGCTCTGTTTGTTGATTCCAAGTCACCATCATAGTCATTTCCTAGATCATGTCCTCTGTCAGCACTCAGTGGTGGGTGGGGGAATGTAGTGTGAAATCTTCCATCTTCTTCTCCTTCTCCCTTGTCAATTTCCATCATTTCCATGATAGAATCTTAACCATCATTTCCACGATAGATTCTTTTGTCTTAATGCCCTGCATATTATCAAACCCCCCTGAGGCCTCTTCCTATCCCACCCAACATGCTTCACCATGAGCTTATTCATGCTCTGAACAGTAGGCACTTCTATGCGACAGACCATCTGGAATGTAGATGGAATAGGGAGCCTCCCCTCTCAACCAAACACAACCTAGAAAAATATACTCTTGCAGAAATCAATCCACGTCTGGCAAAATACCTAGATCTACATCAGTGCCCCCAATACCTATCGTCACGCTGAGCTCCATGACATGAGCACACAAAGCTTTCCCTTCCTTTTCTTTCGACCTCCCTCTGCCATGCTTTGGAGTGTGGCACATGCACAAGACAAACCATCAGCACAAGACAAACGATTTTTTACCCAAAAGCAAAGCGTGAATAGAGCCACACATGCTCATCACCTCCTGACGTCTCTTCTGGTCATCGTTCCTGTGCCAAGTAGATGCTGATATTGACTTCGATACCTCTTGCTCATACTTCGTGTGCCTACTCACACTACCGACCTCATCACAGACCTAGTCCCCGTCAAGGCCTCTCTCATTCGCCATGCATGTCAAGACGAGCTCCTCAACACATTCCAATTGACCCTTCGCCTCCTCTCTTCGAGCTACTGAGCTGCCCGCGTGACCTCTGCCTCATCCTCCTTTGTCTCACCCTCCTCACTGTTGTGTGGCATGCTGGCTCGCAAAAATACGGGTGAGCTCCTTCCCTTTCATGGTGAATGGCCCTATTGCTCGCATGTAAAGCTGAATGGGTCTTTGGCATGGTTGTTAAGACAGTCGTGTCTTATGATAAGACACTTAAGACACGTATCTTACCTTAAAACACCTTTAGACACTCGTGATTATTTTTTTTGGGGTCAGGTGTAACAACTAACATTGAGTTTGACTTAACCATGCTATCATTGATGGTGACTTTGGATCCAGTAGTGGTAGTGACCTCGTAGATTCCAGTTAGGCTGAATCTTGAGAGATGTTGACTCTCGAGAGTCGAAAGTTTCGTTTCGATTATATGTATCAAGATGCACATTTCATTTATGTCACATCTGACTGACTGTTGCCATGCTACCTACGTTTATTGATCTATGATCTATTGATCTATGCAAATTTCATTCAACCTACATTTATTGATCTATGATGATTGGTATATAATCTATGTAGCCCTCTAGGCTCTTGTTAAGTTGTTTAACTGGATGTTTGAATATCAAGATTCAATTGTCAGTTTAAACCTTTAAAGTCGTGAGTCGTGACTTGCAAGGTCTTGAGCTATGACTCTTAACTTGCAAGCTAGCTCTTGAGTCGTGACTCTTAACTACCTTTAACCTCCACCTCACATGTGTGAGCTGGATTTCAATCAAGTGCCAGTTAAATGGCCATTAATTGACCACCTGTCTTATCTTAAGAGTAAATTAAATATTAATGGCACCCACCACCTTCCGTTAACTTTGCACCACATTCACTCCTACTTTATTGAATTTTGAAATTTCTATCTATTTGGGACCATAATCCAACCTAGGCACTCACATACAACTCCTCTCGACAACAATTGCCATGAGGGAGGGAGGGAGGCACAAGAATCTGCCATGTGTCGATCAAGGGAAGCACGTTTTTCTGATGAAAGGGCTGTCGATCCACCCGTCATGTTGTTACCAGGATGTTGAGGCGCTGTGTATTATCGTGATCTTGCCCATGCAAATTTCATGCTACTTACCCAGAGATGATCATGCCTTCGCTGCCCAGCCCATGCTCTATCTCCATCCTTTCATATTTGCCATTGGCCATCGATGCTGCCACTTATTAACAAAGTTGCTTAAGCAGTAAAGTCTACCAATGAGCGGCAACAATCAACACGCTCTTCAATGGACAAAATGATTAGCATGAGCAGAAGTGGGATCGAGGTAGCTCATCCCTTTATTGATATATGTGAATCAACGAATGGGCAACCAATGTAGTAGGCCAGCGATGTATTGTATATGGCATGTAGCAGGCCAGTGATATATTATATTTGGAGTACTGGGCTTCCTGGCAAGCAAGACCGTGGGAAGCAAGCTCGACTAGCAAGTCGTCAAAACATTGATGGAGCTGTAGCATGGCATGAGGACGAAGGTACCAAGCATATCTTCATTCTCATGGGACAAGAGGCTCATGGTCCTGCTATCATCCTATCGTGTATAGCTGTTGGGATTTCGGCTATGCTTTCCATGTTTTGCTACATTGATCAGTTCGCCCGTCAAATTTCCTGTAGCTGGTGAGGAT
Organism: Dipteris shenzhenensis; assembly: GCF_047967505.1. Classification (NCBI taxonomy): domain Eukaryota; kingdom Viridiplantae; phylum Streptophyta; class Polypodiopsida; order Gleicheniales; family Dipteridaceae; genus Dipteris; species Dipteris shenzhenensis. Next base: position 51,264,637 of record NC_141599.1, on the reverse strand, counting down.
GCTAGCTTTTGTGTCCTGCTGATTAAATGTATCGCTTCATTCATGAATTCTTTCTCTTTTGTAAATACGGTCAGGTCTTACACAAATTTCGGTTATTTCCAGCTTCTATCGACAATATAGTCCTTACCATAGAGTTCGTCGGTTATAGTTGGGGCGTATGAGGATGGGCATTGGGGTAGCAAGTTAGGCTTGGGGAGATAGCAAAAGCTTGCTATCTGGTGCCCCTGGTGGACTACAGCTCGGTTACTCTGGAGGGAATAGTGTGTCCAACAGCAGAAATGTGTACAGTGTCTTGCAGTCTTCTCAGAAGGAGAAATAGGAAATGCATCTCTGGCTACTACAAAGTTCCTGAATATTCGAGCTCTGATTAGTTGTAATGCCTATTTTGCAAAATGGTGTCACGTATTGAGGCAGTTACCTATTCTAATTTAGATTACAGATTGTTTCAGATGAAGGAGGAGCATGGTATGGGGGTTGATGACTTTGCGGTGGACGATGAGGCGGCAGTGGCATGGGTGTAGTAGTTGCAGTCTGGTGATGACGATGAGGGTGATAGAGATCCATGTGAAAGGTTGAGAGGATAACGTTTTTTGTTGTTGATGGGCGATTGTCAAGATACAGCAAGGTGAGATTGGGGCTTTGGAGATTTTATTGCAGTAGAGCACACGTTAGTTCTTAAAGTAAATTGTGGTGAGCTTCACGTTATCCATCTTTTCGAGTCTTTTTTGTCGTTGGAAAGATCCAAAACTATAGGAGAGCAATAGAGGTGTAGATCCCTGTGTTCTTTACATGAACAAAGAGAGGATTAAAGAACGTGGCTGAGAAAGTATATGTTTTCATTGAACTTACAAGTCCATTTTCCCACAAGCACCAGACGGCCCAGTTTCTCTAGAGTGTGATGGTGGAACAGCTGCAATTTGTCTGATTGGAAACGTGCCCATAACATTTGAGACCTCAAATTGCAGAACTGCATTCTAAATCCATTGGATGGTTCTTGTCATACTCCTACAATTTGTAAGGTACTGCCATCAGACGTTCAAATATTCTATTCACTAATTTATCCAATATTCATTTCTAGAGAGTTCTCCCATTAGGTTGCCCCTTCTTTCAGCTAGAAATTTTCTTCAGATCCATCAATCGATTGGTGGTGATTCACTTTGGTCAGCCATCGGCTTCCAGGATGAACATGGCTAGCAAGCAAAGGTTGGATCCATGGAGCAAAAATCTGGGATCCAAGGATTACAGTAGTCAAGGTTTTATAGATGTCTCCGAGACAAGCGGAATGGTAGCATGCCTAATCCAATCAAAAGATGCCTATGCAAGATGGAAGAGATGACATCCTAGATGGATTTCATGAGCAGCAAGTGGCGGGAATATCACCAGCACCTTGAGGTGGAAGAGGTGAGATGGTGGGCATTTTCGCTATGGGTTGTCATAATCACCTACTCTACCATAGCCACGATCACTGCAAGATATATCATCTCTATTTGAAACTTCTATATAGCTGGGTTTGTGGAGGTGTTTTTGAGAATAAAATATGATGCCTAATTTCCTTGCATATTTAGATGAGCAAGAGTGATCACTTCTTGGATTCGTGCACTGAGCTAAATTCTTTGGTGTGTTCGTAAGACAAAGCTATGTGAGTATACTAACCAAATTATTCTAATGGACGTTTTGGATAACTTCAACAAGTATCCCGCTTTCATATGTTCCCGAAGAAGCTAGATATCTTGAAGAGATGATTGGAGAGGCCGCATTTGGCCGAGCTATTTTGTTGTAAGGGGGAGACTATGTTGGGAGCATCAAGGATGCATTTCGTGCCTCCTTCGGATCCAAACATGGTATTGAGGTAAAGGCATTTCTATTTCTCTATCTCTATCTCTTCTCTTCTATATCCCTATATTCTCTTAACGAGACAAGTGGTGAGGATGCATATCTTAATCTTATCAAGTGCATTGCAGTAAAGGAGAAGATAGAAAGGCGTACATTGACTCTACATTGATAAATGGAAAAATGTGATCGATAAAGGTTCCTATGTTAGTGAAAGGGTTGTATTACAAGCAATGGATTCCTATTCCTTCAAACTAGATTGCAGGTGTATGAGGTGAGCCAATAATAGAGTTAACTACAAGCCTGTTACCCTTGAGGGATCCTGTGGGATGTAGGAAGCTTAAAAAATGATCATCTTTCGCTCTTCTAAAAAGTCTACATTCAGTGTAATACATGGATTCCTATTCCAGAGATAGGAAGGATTTTGGATCCAATAGTTTGAAATTCTAACATGCATTCCTTAGGTCCAATGTGAAACATACTATACTTTTTGAAAAGAGTAACTGGCTCCACTGATTATGCATACACACGGTAATATGGTATCTAATTATTAAATCATTCAATGTGACAAGGATTTGAGATAGAAGCATGAATAAGTAGCATCCAAACATGGGTCTAGGTGCTACACCCGCAAAAAAGATAAACATCCCTTTTAGAAAAAATACATCCAAACATGAGTCTAGGTGCTACACCTGCAGAAAAAAATATACATCCCTTTTAGGAAAAATATGCTGTAGAGATGAGCAAGGAAGAAGCAAAGAAACTATTTGGAGACATGGAGGAGCTCTGATCTACGAGTGTGCCAAGGTCGAGAGGGGGGGGGATGGAGAGAAACATTTTTGAGTTTTTGGAGGAGATGAATGTGGACATGAATAAAACAAGATTGGGTTCCATAGTCACTAGCATGACACGCTTACAACAAGCCACCTTCATGAACACTATTTTCACTTCAAGGTAAGAAGATTTGGTTCAAGATCCAAAGAAATTGAAAGAAGATGATGATTGCTATCATGTGAGCTAGAGGGACATCAATGCAAGTGCATCCATGGCTTTCAGTATAAATTGATCTACACACCATGTTGCTTAGGAAGTATCACTAGACTACTTAGCAATAAACTCCTTTATATTGCTCCAACCTTCATCCATGCCCTCTCCTCACATACTGAGTGCTTCTCGTCGATGGTTGATCTGACCTTTGAGACCTCTTCTACATGCCTTTCCCTTCTCCCTCTTGGCTCTTGCCAGACTCTCTATATCACTCCCATCTTCATCCATCCCCTCCTCACATACTGAGTGCTTCTCCTCAATGGTTGATCTGACCTACGAGACCTCTTCTACAAGCCTTTCGCTTCTCCATCCTAGCTCTTGCCCCCCCCTTAACCTTGCCCCCTAGCTTCCATCTTCTTCAACTCAGATTCCTCTCCCTACTGCTTCGTCCACCTCCTCCAACAAGCTTCCTATCGTATTCTTGACACAATTCTATGGATGCAAGCAGACTTAGAGAGGTTGGAGAGGGATGTGAGGAGGTTGCTTATTTATGATGCATTTGATCTAGCAGACATAGCCATCCATGAGGTTGTAGAAGGATGGTCATGTTGAGATGGCACTAGCAGACATAGCCATCCATGAGGTTGTAGAAGGATGGTCATGTTGAGATGGCATTTCAAACCCTTCTCTCTCTCTCTCTCTCTCTCTCTCTCTCTCTCTCTCTCTCTCTCTCTCTCTCTACGACCAGTCTATGATGGGTTAGATGGGTCTTTCAAACTCTTCACTCTCTCTCTCTCTCTCTCTCTCTCTCTCTCTCTCTCTCTCTCTCTCTCTCTCTCTCTTTCTCTCTTAACTTTCCCTTTGTGATTGTCTGTTAACTACCTTCTCTATTTCCTACTCCAGATCACGGGAGTAGCACCGATATTGTTCCACCCAGCCTTTTTTGCTGAAAACGTGAGAGCTAATAGAGAATTCGAATTCAAAACCTACATGAAAGCTCATTCTCACCTCACACTAGCTTCGACAAGCCCCATCTCCCTAGATGGATCTAGATGCCACATGTCATCATTATAGGGCCTTACTAAAGCAACATTTCACCCCTCTCTTGGGATGCTTTAATTTCCTTTGCCCCTAGGCACATTTCTTGCATTAGACCCTTAGCCTTAGATCCACCTAGTCTGGTGCTATCAACCCTCACCTAGGACCTTGACATCAATTCCCTCTCGATCATTTACATGAAGTGCAAACAAATATATAACAAACATAGATCCTTTAAGGGAAATGTCGATTGATTCTTCCGAGGTCATGCTACCTCAGCTAGAGCATAACATTCCTTCCCTCTTCAGACATCAGTGTCCTCGATGATAAAGTTTGGGAACACTCTCCGCAACTGGTATACGAATTCCTAGGTAGCTTCGCATAGAGGCTGACCATGCCATGCAACCAATACTGTGGGTATCTTCCGATTCCATATTTGCATTGTTCCTTGGTCCAGGATTCTTGTTGGTTTGTGCCTTGCATTATCCTCTATCTCCTGAAACAAAACCACACCTTCGATTAGTGAGTCATCTGTATGTAAAAATTTCTTTAAGCGCGAAACATGAAAAACCGGGTGCACCTTACACCCCTATGGCAATTCTAATTTATAGGCTACTGTGCCTATTCTCTTTAGAATTAACCACGGCCCATAGTATCAAGGTGATAATTTAGCACACTCTCCTGAAGTTAACGACTTTGAGTGCGAAGGAACTCTGAGAAAACTTTTTCTCCTTCCTTAAATACTCTTATAGACCGGTTTTCATCCGCATACACCTTGGCTCTATCCATAGCCTGGCAGATATTAGCTCTCGCAAGTGCTAGCATCTCCCGCATCTGAACCACAAAGTTCATGGCACTAGGTACTTTCTGAGGTACTCCAACTATAGTTGGATTTGTTGGTCTATAACCATAGTTCAGCTCAAACAGACTGAACCAAGTAGAGGAATGTTTTCTATCATTGTAGGCAAACTCTAACAATGGCAACCACTTGTCCCACATATGTTGCTTCAATGACACATATGCCCTTAGCATATCCTCTAAAGTCTGGTTGACTCTCTCCATCTGACCATTCGTCTCAGGATGATCCCCACTACTCATTCCCAACTCAGTCCTTAGTGTCTCAAATACCGCGGTCCAAAAATGACTGGTAAATCTGACATCTCTATCTGACACTATGGATCTAGGCAATCCATGCAGACGAAATATATGTCTAATAAACAAATCCACTACTTGTGGGGCACTAACAGAATCTCTAGTCGGAATGAAGTGAGCCATCTTGGTTAGACGATCAACCACCACAAGGATAGAATCATACCCTCCTTGTGTCGTAGGCAGCCCTACAATAAAGTCCATGGAAATGCTCTCCCACTTACTCACTGGTATTTCCAAGGGCTGTAAAAGTCCGAGTGGCTTCACCCACTCGGCCTTACTTACCTGACACGAGAAACACCGTGTCACATATTCATGAATATGCTTTTTCATCTTTGGCCAAAAGAAATCTCGCTTCACGAGATCATATGTCTTTTCGACCCCTGGATGTCCCGCACATGGGCTATCATGGCACTGTCGAATGACTCTCTGCCTAAGATCATTATGACTAGGTACTACTACCTTGCCATTTCTTTTCAGCATACCATCCCTTATGGTATATCTTGCATAAGTTTGGCCTTTTCTGGATGCCAGGTCATCCTTTTCATTTTCCGCGGGTCTAAACACATGAGCTTTAGGCCATAAGCTCTGGACAAACTCGTCCACCTTTTGAGTTTCTCTAATCTCGATCATTAGAGCACTCTCTAATATCGTAAAACTCATATTGTGCATAATGCGAGACAATGCATCAACAACCTTATTATCCTTCCCTCTTTGGTACCGAATCGTCAAATCATCTCTAAGAAAAACGTTTTCTCCCTCCTTAAATTCTCTAGCGGATTGGTTTTCATCCGCATACGCCTTAGCTCTATCCATAGCTTGGCGAATGTTAGCTCTCGCAAGTGCTAGCATCTCCCGCATCTGAACCACAAAGTTCGCGGCACTAGGCACTTTCTGAGGTATTCCAACTATAGTTGGATTCGCTGGTCTATAACCATAGTTCAGCTCAAAAGAACTGAACCCTGTAGAGGAATGTTTTCTATCATTGTAGGCAAATTCTAACAGTGGCAACCCCTTGTCCCATGTATGTTGCCTCAATGACACATATGCTCTAAGCATGTCCTCTAAAATTTGGTTGATTCTTTCTGTCTGACCACTCGTTTCTGGATGATCCCCACTACTCATTCCCAACTCAGTCCTTAGTGTCTCAAACACCATAGTCCAAAAATGACCGGTAAATTTGACATCCCTGTCTAACACTATGGACTTGGGTAATCCATGCAAACGAAATATATGTCGAATAAACAAATCCGCCACTTGCGGGGCACTAACAGACTCTCTAGTTGGAATGAAGTGAGCCATCTTGGTAAGACAATCAACCACCACAAGGACAGAATCATATCCACCTTGTGTCGTAGGCAAACCTACGATAAAGTCCATGGAAATGCTCTCCCACCTACCTAGTGGTATTTCCAAAGGTTGTAAAAGTCCGGGTGGCTTCACCCGTTCTGCCTTACTTACCTGACACGAAAAACATGTCACATATTCATGAATATGCTTTTTCATCTTCGACCAAAAGAAATCTCGTCTCACGAGATCATATGTCTTCTCGACTCCTGGATGTCCTGCACATGGGCTATCATGGCATTGTTGAATGACTCTCTGCCTGAGATCATTCTGATTAGGTACTACTACCTTGCCATTTCTTTTCAGCATACCATCCCTTATGGCATATCTTGCATAAGTTTGGCCTTTTCTGGATGCCAGGCCATCCTTTTCCCTGGGTTTGAATACATGAGCCTTAGGCCAAAGGCTCTAGACGAACTCGTCCACCTTTTGAGTTTCTCTAATCTCGGTCATTAGAGCACTCTCTAATACCGTGAAACTCATATTATGCATAATGCGTGACAACGCATCAGCAACTTTATTATCCTTCCCTCTTGGATACTGAATCGTCAAGTTAAACTCCTACATGAGTTCTACCCTCCTAGCTTGGTGGCCTCTCAAGTAGCTGTTTACAAAAATGTTTCAGAGTATCATGATCCACATCCACATAAAACTGTGAACCATACAAATAATGCCTCCATGTTTTCAAAGCATGGATAACAACATACAACTCTAATTCATGAGTTGGCCAATTTCTTTGAGAGGGAGAAAGCTTCTTGCTTTCAAAGGCTACTGGCCTTCCCTCTTGGAGGAGAACTGCTCCTACTGCAATGCCACTTGCATCAGTTTCCAGGAACAACGGTTTCTGGGGATCAACTATTTTTAACACCGGTCCTGTGACCACAGCTTGTTTTATGGTGTTAAAACTTTCTTGTTGATTCTGTCCCCATATAAAAGGTACTTTATCTGAGGTCAGATCAGTCAATGGCAATACAGAATACTTTTTGATATGCCTTCTATAAAATTGGACAAATCCCAAGAATGATTGCAACGCGGTCAGACTCTGAGGGATTGGCCAAGTCAGTATCGTAGCCACTTTCTTTAGATCCATTTCTACCCCCTCTGGAGTAATTATGAATCCTAAATATTCAAGCCTAACCATACACAGTATAGTTTTCTTTTTATTTACATAAAGACTAGCTTTCCTCAAAGTACTGAACACTATTCTTAAGTGTTCATGATGCTCAGTAATACTTTTACTGAACACTAGAATATCGTCAATAAAATGTACTACAAACTTTCCGATATATGGACGTAGTAAATCATTCATAAGCATGACGAATGTCGTTGGAGCATTGGTAAGTCCAAAGGGCATTACCAAAAACTCATAATGACCAAACCTGCTTCTGAAAGTGGTTTTATGCACATCCTCGACTCTAATCCGGATCTGATGGTAGCCACACTTAAGATCTATCTTGCTGAAAATCACAGCTCCATGTAATGCATCTAGCAAATCATCAATCGGAGCCATCGGATACCTGTGCTTAGCAGTGATACTATTCAATGCTCTGTAATCTATACAGAGGCAAAACGTATCATCCTTTTTGTTCTTTAATATCACTGGCAAAGCAAAAGGTGAGAAACTTGGCTGAATCTGCCCCAACTTGAGGTAGACAACTGGCACCTCCGCCTCTTCAATAAAACTCATTCTATAGGGAGGTCTATTTACAGGTTCTGCCCCCGGAATTAGTTCAATCTAATGCTGAACATTCCGCTCTGGAGGTAACCCATAAGGTAGTTCATCCCTAAAATATTCAGAGAACTCCTCTGTTATAAGATTAGCTAGCTTGGCCATCTCACCATTTTGCGTAACATCAGTGCTAGTCAAAGAATCATCAACCGGCTCTACCGATGCTGTGCAAAGGAATAAAAACTCTTCTTGAGCTTTTTGGATTTCCATCACAGAAACCAACGGTCCCTGAGGTACATCTTTTTCACCTCGCAAGACATAAAGCACATCATTCATCTTGAATTGATATACGTGCTTTTTCCAATCAATGGCTGGATTCTTCCTAGAATGCCACGCCATACCCAGGGCTATATCTGCATGAGCAAGCTTGGTCATTTCAAAATCAAGCTTCTCAGCATAGTCCTGAATATGAAGCTCCAACTGGGTAACCCGTTGGTCCCATACTTCAGTTGAACTTCCATCTGCCATCCTGACTGTATACACATAGTCAGATGGACTTGTCTTTAACTTCAGCCTCTTCACGAGCTTGGAGTTAATCACATTGTGAGTTGACGCTGAGTCAAACAACACAATGAGATCATGATTGGCCACTTTCCCTTTCATTTTAATTAACTCTGTATCATTAAAGGCTGTATACCCCAGTGCTGCGGGCTTAGATAGGATGTTATCAGGTGCACTCGTTACTAACTTAGCAACAGACACACATAACAAACAAGGTACTGACCTCTGAGAAGATCCCGCTAGCTGAATCTGCATCTCTTCTGCTCTGGGACTTCCCTCCATTTCCACGTCGCATTCTGAGACTACCATCTCAGCCATCCGACGATCTTTATTACGTGGACAATCCTTTCACTGATGAGGCTGAAGGCAACCAAAACATAAGCCTTCTCTCCTTGCTTTTTCTCTTTGTTCTAGGTTTAAGGGAGACTTTGACCAAGCCCGAGCTGCCATTGGGGTTACTTTCCTCCACTCCAATGGTGGTACTTGGTTTAGGAGTTTCAGCTGGTTTCGTCTGCTTGGCTTGACCACTCGGCTGAGAGCCACTTCCTTTACTAATCCATTTCTTCTTAAACCTAGATTTCTTTTGGTACCCATACTGGGTTCCGACGTGTGCAAACCCACTTGGCTTGCTGCCCTTGGCATCCTCATAGTTCAGGGCTATGGCTATTGCATCATCTAACGTGTTCGCGTACTTAGCCCGAACTTCCATTTTTATTCGATCATTCAATCCAAATATGAAATCTTGCACTTGGATTGATTGAGGCAGGGGTTCATCGACATTCATTACGCTCTCTCGAAACTTATCAGTGTATCCTGCCACTGACAAATTTCTCTGACGAAGGTTCCTTTATTGATCCCAAGCTCGGGATGCTTCGTCAGGAGGTAAGAAGTGTTTCCTGAATTCCCTTTTTAACCCCTCCCAGGTAGTGGATGCTATACCGTCTTTTTGTTGCTGAACCCACCACCGATCCGCTGCCTCACTAAATATGTGGGTGGCCTCGCAGATCTTCTTGATGTCATTTCTGATTTCACAAATGGCGAACGCCTCGTCCCATTTGTGTAACCAGATCTCAATGACATCAGAATTATGGTCATTCATTCGACCAGAATACTTTTCCGGCCCATAATTAGCAATATTTAGTACTTTAGCCTTCCTAGGCTCGATCGTATGGACACTAGACTCTGGTTCCATTGTTGGCAATATTTAGTACTTTAGCCTTCCTAGGCTCGACCATATGGACACTAGACTCCGGTTCCATTGGAGCCTTTCCCTTCTCCTCTCGAGAAGGTTTGGCAGACATACTATGTATTGCTCTTCTAAGTTCAGACTGCCCTGCATTTGTCTGTAACTGTTGCACTAATAATTGTTACAAGGCATCCTCAAGTAATGCAATCTTGCTAGATAAGGTGTGATCTCCTGGGCGCAACACCTGCTGGGTCGGTCGGACTCCTGACTCACTAGGGTCCCTTCTGGAAGCCCCTTCTTCTGCTTCCATTTAGTTCAATGGGTGTTTTGTTTTGTTTTGTTTTTTTGTTTTTTGTTTTTTTTAAAACACCGCTAGAACACTGTATTTACAAACTGACACAATTCAGTGTACTGACACTCTGACACAAATACCTGCAATCCCAGATTCACACTAACCAGGCATTTGATACAAGCATATATCCCAAATCCCGCTTTTCCCTATACTAGGGAAATTCCTGCAAGTCAACTCAGACTGAAATACACAGGCATAGTCTCAAGCATAATCTGTCCCTGCTATAGCATCAAACCTTCATGCAGACTGATTATTAACAAAACCTCTTCATGCAAGCGGAGCATCAACAAAACTAAATCAGGAAAGGCCAAAGAAAGCTCCCTGGTCAATCACTCCTGTCTCAGCTCCAGAAACTCGAATCCTCGAAGCCTGTAGCCTCCACATACTGCTTGCTTGTAAATGATACGCTCCTCTATCTGGAATCCGTCTCCACTGCGTGGCCTTAAAAGGCTATGACTGTGAGTGTGTTGGAAAACAAGTTAAAATTTACTATGAGCCAGAGAACGTAGGCGCAAGATTTACGACAGAACAGACATTGATCGTCTGTTTTTTTAAATTTATAGTCTCACAGGTCTTCCGTAACCTCCGTAATCTCTGCCTACATGACCTTGGAGGCTTTGACTGTAAGTGCACCAAAATGTAGTCAGCCACGTAACATATCATACGAGCCCCTGTTAGGCCCGAGCAGATACTACGAACAGTGTGGGAGGACCACCACGTCGTTCATCGTCACGCGCAGCAATCCCTCCCAATTTCATCGATCACGTATCGATTCGCAAGTCTCCCGTAATACGAGCTCCTGTTAAGCCAATGCGGGAGCACCACCAAACAAATACGTCATCACCCTTGTTACACACCTCTTCTATCTACAGGCAAATCCACGACCAATCCTTCATACACAACTTCCTAGTCTAGAGATGCTTTCGACTTCATTATGATTCAACAAAGAATAGACCGTTCATAGCTCCCGTTACAGCTCACGAACCCCTTCCCGTTCCGTTAGATCACGCTGCAAGAGAGCTCGATTGACGCTCATGATGCACTTCTCATATCATTAGATCAAAATTCATCACAGCTCACGAACCCCTTCCCGTTCCGTTAGATCACGCTGCAAGAGAGCTCGACTGACGCTCACGATGCACTTCTCATATCATTAGATCAAAATTCGTCCATTGCTTGATCTCTTCCTGGAGCTCTGATCTTCCGTCACCCAGATCCTCTCTCTCACCTAGCCTTTTGGCTCTGATACCAATTGTTAACTACCTTCTCTATTTCCTACTGCAGATCATGGGAGTAGCACCGATATTGTTCCACCCAGCCTTTCTTGCTAAAAATATGAGAGCTAACAGAGAATTCGAATTCAAAACCTACGTGAAAGCTCATTCTCACCTCACACTAGCTTCAACAAGCCCCATCTCCCTAGATCGATCTAGATGCCACATGTCATCATTATAGGGTCTTACTAAAGCAACATTTCACCCCTCTCTTGGGATGCTTTAATTTCCTTTGCCCCTAGGCTCATTTCTTGCATTAAACCCTTAGCCTTAGATCCACCTAGTCTGGTGCTATCAACCCTCACCTAGGACCTTGACATTAATTCCCTCTCAATCATTTACATGAAGCGCAAACAAATATATTACAAACATAGATCCTTTAAGGGAAATGTCGACTGATTCTTCTGAGGTCATGCTACCTCGGCTAGAGCGTAACATTGTCTTTGGCTGCATGCGTATGGAACAAAGAGAGAGAGAGAGAGAGAGAGAGAGAGAGAGGCTAGGCACATGCGGTGATTCCGATTGCATCCTATCAAGAACTTTTCTATCAGATGATAGCAAAAACAGCGGCATATAGGGGTCCCGAAGCTCACCCAAACCTATCAAAGTTATAGGCATATGTTAGGATAGAAATCCAATAGTCGAGAGAAGTAGGGTTCTTTATTGGTCCTAATTGTGCCCAGGGTGAGAGAGAGAGAGAGGTTTTAGAACATGTGTCTGTGTGTGTGCATGTGTGTGCACGCATAATGGAGATAGTCAAAAGAAAAGAGAGCCAGTGAGAGAAAGAGTGCATGTGTGTGTGTGTGTGTGTGTGTGCGTGCGTGGGGGGGGAGGGGTTGGTTGTGAGTTTTGTGCGAATGCTTTGTCTCTCGATCAACATCACATGGTTGCTCAAAAAGATGTGTGTGTGTGTGTGCGGGGTGGGGTTCCTGATTTTTTGCACGAATGCTTTGTTGCTCAATCAACATCACTTGGTCACTCAAATAGGTGAATCATTGAGTAAACTGAGCATAAAGTCAAACCAAATGATGCTTATAGTGCCCGGGTCTTGAAACTTGAAATTCTATTTCTTGAAATTAAAGAAATTTTAAGATCCTACTTTGAGACCCAGTGGAGCGGGTCTCTAATCTGTCGTAGACGGGTCATGCTACTCGTCTTAAGAACATACACTAACTTCAGATAAACAAGAAGTTGAATGATTTTTGCCATTCATAAGGCCCGCCCAAAAGGTAATTGGTGGAGGAATTTTCAGGCAAAAGCAACAGCAAACGAGTTGGAGACAATCTAGGAGGAAGGGCGTGGAGAGAGAGAGAGAGAGAGAGAGAGAGAGAGAGAGAGAGAAGGGGGAGGGGAGGAAGGGAGAGACGAGGGGAGAGGGGGCGGTGAGAGAGAGAGAGAGAGAGAGAGAGAGAGAGAGAGAGAGAGAGAGAGAGCATTAGGTTAACAAGGATAGATCTTTTGTCTAGCACCTAATACCAAGTTCAATATGCTTCATAGCTTCAATAAGAGAATTATTCCATCCCCATCTAGCCTATCTGTCATAGGAAATGAACCAATGGTAAGATACATGCTGGTAAACCTAGAATACAAGTGGACATGGTAAGGTCACTCTCACTTTCACTGCATGAACCAAGGACCTTTGCTTCAATTGAACTGAGTGCTTCGATCTTCTCGACGTACGACTTAAAATCTGATTGGGGTGGATATAATTGACCTTTTTGAGAAGGAAGACTAGCTTTATGCCGACTATTCACGATAAATTGGAACATATGAGTAGCTCATCACACAAAGTCGTTTCCATCCAAACAATCGAATAATCAAATGATGAGCCAAATCACATGGTATGAAAAAATCTATGTACACATTAAATCTATCATCAGCCTGATATGAAATTTGAGAAATGGGTATCTGATTAGCTATTGGCACAAACATTGAATGCGTAAAAAGGCTGGCCTCATCATGCTCCATTTTGGAGGCAAAATAAACATATGAGTTTCCAATCTCCGATGGTTGTGTTGCACATTTCATTGGTATCTAATTATTAAATCATTCAATGTGACAAGGATTTGAGATAGAAGCATGAATAAGTAGCATCCAAACATGGGTCTAGGTGCTACACCCACAAAAAAGATATACATCCCTTTTAGGAAAAATACATCCAAACATGAGTCTAGTTGCTACACCTGCAAAAAAAATTATACATCCCTTTTAGGAAAAATATGACGTAGAGATGAGCAAGGAAGAAGCAAAGAAACTATTTGGAGACATGGAGGAGCTCTGATCTACGAGTGTGCCAAGGCCGGGAGGGGGGGGGGGGGATGGAGAGAAACATTTTTGAGTTTTTGGAGGAGATGAATGTGGACATGAATAAAACAAGATTGGGTTCCATAGTCGCTAGCATGACACGCTTACAACAAGCCACCTTCGCGAACACTATTTTCACTTCAGGGTAAGAAGATTTGGTTCAAGATCCAAAGAAATTGAAAGAAGATGATGATTGCTAATTGTGCCTAGGGTGAGAGAGAGAGAGAGGTTTTAGAACATGTGTCTGTGTGTGTGCGTGTGTGTGCACGCATAATGGAGATAGTCAAAAGAAAAGAGAGTGAGTGAGAGAAAGAGTGCATGTGTGTGTGTGTGTGTGCGCGTGCGTGGGGGGGGAGGGGTTGGTTATGAGTTCTGTGCGAATGCTTTGTCTCTCGATCAACATCACATGGTTGCTCAAATAGATGTATGCGTGTGTGTGCGGGGGGGGTTCCTGATTTTTTGCACGAATGCTTTGTTGCTCAATCAACATCACTTGGTCACTCAAATAGGTGAATCATTGAGTAAACTGAGCATAAAGTCAAACCAAACGATGCTTATAGTGCCCGGGTCTTGAAACTTGAAATTCTATTTCTTGAAATTAAAGAAATTTTAAGATCCTACTTTGAGACCCAGTGGTCATGCTACTCGTCTTAAGAACATACACTAACTTCAAATAAACAAGAAGTTGATTAGTGGAGGAATTTTCAGGCGAAAGCAGCAGCAAACGAGTTGGAGACAATCTAGGAGGAAGGGCGTGGAGATAGGGAAGCGAGAGAGAGAGAGAGAGAGAGAGAGAGAGAGAGAGAGAGAGAGAGAGAGACTAAATATGAATAAGAAAGTCTAACTTGGACCAATAGTAGTTAGACAAAAATGGAAACCAAAAGAATTTCATAAAATATGAATTTTGCTTGGCCAAGCTCAGCCATAGTTACTTAGGGGCTTAGCACATGGGAAGAAATAGGATGGGAATGGGAAAAGGTGGTCCAAAGTGGTCCCATGCATATTTCTATCCTATTCCCATCCTACCATGTGCTAACAAAAAAAGAACTAGGGATGGGTTTAGGAGGAAGAGGACACATGGCATCATGTCATGTGTTTAGGAACATGGGGACAAGGACACATGTTATCCTTCCATGTTTTTGAATCCTTAAAAAAGGGGAACCCATTCTGGCTGCCAGGGTTTAGAGGGATGGTCGAGGATGGGAAAAAAAGTGGCTACTCCCATTCTAAATCCATCTTAGACCACTTGGTGTAGGATCGGAGTGATGATGACAAAAAGCTTCCCATCCTAAACCCATGCTAGCCCCATCCATGTGGTAAGGCCCTTAGGCTTCCACTTAGGCCAAAAACCCACTTTTTGCAATCACACCTTGTGTGCTTCTTCTTCACATTTATAGTGCAAGATGATGGTAGACTTGTATGCAGGAGGACAGTGAGGCTATAGGATGCTTTGTTTAGATAGGAGGTGGTACATATCCCCTTATCGAGAAGGGAGAGGCCTCTACAAACATTCAAGTGGGTGGCATCTGAACGACGGTGGAAGCACCAGACCTGTGCGCCCGGCCTAAGGGCTTTGACATCGATGGCTGAAGAGGAGGAGGAGGAGTTCAACGTGGGCGACCCTGTCTCCTGGAGAGCAGGGAGAGGCACAGCCGTTGGCATCATAGTTGGAGCGTGCTCCACAGAAAGAGGAGTGTACGACGTCAAGCACAACAAGACAGGACGGGTGCATCGAAAACGGTACGCTTCCTTGTTCACTGACAATCAAAACACAGCATCTTCGGTGGTAGAGGAAGAGGAAGCTGAAGCACCTGTAGCTGCAGCTACTGCATTGGCCAAGGGGAAGATGAAAGAAACAGCAACATCATCATCAGAGATAAACAATTTGGAATTGCTGCTTGCAACAGAAGAGGCTCATAGAGATGAAGAAACAGAGAGGCGACAACGAAGGGGCTGAACGTGTGCTGGAGAGAAGGATTGCCAGGATTGAAAAGCAGCAGCAGCAGCAGAGAACATTTGAACAAGGCTTTGAACAAGGGTTTCAGATTAGTCGAAGGAACTTTCCACTTGGTAGCACAACGGCATTAGGCAACAGTAAGTGCGGCTCTATCACCACCTTTATCATTCAGGAATCTTGGACTGTACTGGATAAAGATGGCTCTTTTCTAAATTTTTGGCACGTACATGGACAGACTCTTCAGAGCTACAAGTACAGATCCATGCAGTGCTTGGAGAATCCATTGGATCTAGCAGCTTACAGAGCGTTTGGTGAGCTGTTGGCAGAGTTGGCAAGGCAAATTGGTAGGCTGCTAGGGGGTGCAAACCTGTTAGTATCGCCATCTTTTCTTGTCCCGCCAGAATCATTCCTACAGAAATCCTTGCTATCCGATGGTAGCATCATACCAGACTTAATTTGGTCATGTGCAGATGGTCTGATTGCAGATGTGGCAGAAAAAGCTGCTGATATCTTCATAGAGCTCAAATCTTTTAAAACTGCCCCAGATAACCGGCGACAGAGATTTTTGGAGGCAAATGGGCAATTGTTTAAGACTGGCAGTCTCTTGTATGGTAGGTTGTATGAGAAACATGGCTTTATGGATCCATATGAAATCACAGGCATTTCCACGGATGGTGTGTGGCTCCAGCTATGCTTCATTACTTATTCCATGAAGGACAATCCCATATGGCATATGACCCCAATCATCCCTCTTGTAAGGCCAGGAGGGCTCACGGAGATGGGAGTTTCGCAGGTAATCCAAGATGTTATGTCAAGTGAGGAGCAGGAGGCACAGCATATGAAAGTATTCACAAGCGCTGCAAATGAACCTAATAGACCGCATGAAGTCGACACAGAAGCCCCTGGGTTTGAGGAGCTAGCATTTGCTATTTTTAGGCGGCTTCAGATCATCACAATGAAAGCAGCCACTGGAGAAGTAGACCTCTCTTGGCATGAGGGACAGCACTTACAGATGGAGGGAACAGATTGTTATAGGATTGGGAAAAATACCGTGCGCATCCTCCGTTCCATGAGGTGGTGGAAGCATGGTAATGGTTCTTTAGAATTTGAAGTTGCTGTGAAAGACGTAGTAAAGGTGACTCTTCTATCTATCATTTTGATTGTTGCATTTAAGGGAAAAGATTGGTGTCTAAAGCTGGGTCCCCCTTACATGCATAGACAAGTCGCTTTGTCTTTTGGTGCAACATGGCAACGATGGTTTCAAGTTGAGCGCGAAATGTATTTTCGAGACAAACTATGCCCTTGAGTATGCGCTTGTGCATTTTCAGTGGCCATTGATGGGGTTAGTAGACCAGCTCTTTTGGCAGAGTATGCAGGTGTGAGCTTGGATCAGCTCAGCCTCAGCTGTGAAGAGGTGGCTTCCATGAGTCATCAATTATATGAACAGGTGATCCATATGTCTACTCACCATGTTGTTCACAATGACATTGCATTGAGAAACATATGCTATAAAGATGGCCACTTTAAGTTGATTGATTGGGGAATGGCCACAGGAGATGGCTATTTTGATTTTTCATTGATGGTACATACAGCTTTCCCCATATCAGGAGTCTACTCACCAGATGCCAAGAGATTTTTGGATTTGGAGTTCTCCTCAGATACTGATTTGGATTTTAGAAAGGCCAAGGGCAGAAAGGACTTGGAGTCTCTCCTATTTTGTTGCCTAAAAATGCTGAATAAGAAATTGCCTTGGAGTGATGCAGCTGCTGCTGAAGATTTGGAAACTGTCATCAAGCTTCGAGGGGAGACCAAGGTAAAGATGATCAAGGATCCCTCCTCCATGATGCAGGATTGGATTCATGAACCACTTCTATGCAATTGGCTGTTTGATGGTCTTGGGCATACCCATGTAAGCACATGTATGTGACATGTCACTTAGAATATGAGCCTCTACACATGGTCAAACCTTGTAATTTTGAGATAACTTTCTTTTGGTCTCTGAAGGCCTTTTGTAGTCCCAGTGAAGATTGAATGATATTTGGATGCCTTTTGTTATGTTGATTCTGGTGCATCCAACCATATGACTGGTCATGCATAGTGGTTCAAGGATGCAAGAAAGACCAGGTGTTGTTGAGACTGGTGATTACTCTGTGCATCAAATTGCACGGATTGAAAATGTGCTCGTCTATGCAGGATGGCAAGACAGTTTTTGACAGATGTACGGTATGTTCCTAACATTACAAAAAATTTAGTTTCTGTTGGTCAAATGGTGAAACATAAATGGCTATTACTAAAGGAAAGAAAAATGATTGATTGTTTACTTTATATGTGGACACGCCTCAAATTGATGCAGCAATGTTTGTGCATGGTACAGCTATTAAAATATTGACATTTGGCATGAAAGGATTATGCATGGTACAGTTACAGAGATTGACATTTGGCATGAAAGGATTGGACATGTATATATACAAAGAATGACAACAATGCAGACACAAAATATTGTTCCAGGTTTTCCTAAATTCAAAGTAGATGGAATGCATAAGGTTTGTGAAGCCTGTCAATTGGGAAAGTAGGCAAGGCATCAATTCCCACAACATCTTAATGTGAGAAAAAATCTTGTGGATCAAGTGGGAAAGCAGGCAAGGCATTAATTCCCACGACATCTTAATGTGAGCAAAATGCCTTTGGAGTTGATCCACTATGATGTGTGGAGAACTAAGACTACTTCTATAGATGGTTGCCAGTATTATGTAAGATTTATTGATGCCCACACTAGGAAAGTACGGGTCTACTTCATGAAGCTGAAAAGTGAAGTGTTCAATCATTTTGTTGCATTTAGAGCATTGGTTGAAAAAGAGGCAGGCATGCACATAAAATACTTGAGGTCAGAGGGATGGAGAGAATATCTCTCCAATGAATTTACTAAGTATCTATGTAAGCATGGAATTTAGAGCAAAATTCATGCAAACACACCCCTGAACAAAATGGGGTTGCTGAGAGAAAAAACAGGCAGTCTACATTATAAATAGAACTCCTAGTGCTGTAGTTCATAAGGTTTTATTTCAGGTACGAAAGGATGATGTGGATATGCAGGTCTGAGATCATGATAAACAAACTTCTTAAGATGGTTATTCAGACTAATTTGAAGGCACATTGTCTATTAGTGTAGAGGGAGTGAATTTAATACATGTCTGAAAGAATAGGAGTTCACTGTCCAAATCAAGTGAATAAGAAAACAAAAAATTACTAAAGTAGATGCCGGCTTTGATAGCCCAGACAGTGGGCACTCTCACATGAGTCTACGACTCCACTGTCTACAGTTGGCCTCAACTGCATGTGTAACCCACCTCCCTATACAATCCCCCAGAGTAATAAAGTGAAGATTGGTCGGGCAGTCAAAAGACGAAGAGCTGTGACAAAAAACCATCCTCAATTCCGATTTTGGAATCGGTGCGAGCGACTAGACAGCTATCATGCAGCCTTCTCTGTCCTTCTTCGTCTTAGGGTTTTGTCCTCCCTTCCTTCTCTGCTTGGCCGTTCATATCGGTCTTGCCTATGCAGGACTACATGCAGTGTGATACCCGGTCCTCTGACGAAATATGATGCTTTTTTTGCCTGTAAGAAAAAAGGTGCAGGTGGAACTGCTATATTGTGCAGGAAAGTCTTAAGGGCAGAAGTAGAGTTTATACATGGAGGAGGATGGACTGTGAGAGTTAAAATTCGAACTGGGAAGGACAAATGCCTCATTGCATCAGTGTATGCGCCACTGAGTGTTGCTGAATGCGAGGGGCTTTGGGATTGGCTAACTGAAAAGATTTGTTCTGCAAGAGCTTTGCTACATGGTGATTTCAACCATGCAGATGAGGGAGGAAGGGCTTGGTCAGCACTTGAGGAGGCACACTCACTAGTTGAGGCTAGGCAGTTGGGCCTTTTTGATGACAGACCTACCTGGTTTAGGAGGAAAGGGAATGTGATACAGCATGCCATTAAGTGAGGGCGCATCTTGGTTTTGCCCACCATGGGAGGGACTTGTTGACAGGTCACAAACGTTGTCTGACCGCATGCGCTTACTATTAAGCTGGAGCTGGGCTAAGGCTGGCCATAGTAAAAAGAGAGAGATTTTTAAGTTGAATATTTCTCAGACTCTGAAGAAGTGAGACAGAAGCTAGATGAGGTCTTGAAAGAGGGCATAGCGGTTTCTTCTGACCCGTTGGAAGCTTTTGATGCTGCCTTAGTCAAAGTGGTTAAAGAGCTCAGGCAGGAGGGTAAAAGAAAGGCAAAGATGCATAGACAACATGAGGTGGCAGCAAAGAAGAGACTGGCTCATGCTAATGGTTCTGGTTCAGCTGATTTGGTACTAGAGATGAAAAAATGTGAAGAAATATTGAGGGTTGAGGAGTACAGGAAAGCAGAGGGGGCCAGAATTAGGTCCTCAGCCAGATGGTTGAGACAAGGCGATGCTCCCACTACCTATTTTTTCAGCAAGATTAAATCGGACAAGGCCAGGATAGCATTTTCAGGATTCAAAATAAAGAGGGCAGCTGGTTGACGGATCAGAGAGAGATAAATTCATATGTAGTTTCTGCACTCCAAGACATCCTTGCTATGCCTGAAGTGCAGTCGGAGACTAAGGTTAAAGCTAGAGAAATGCTGCTTGGCTGTCTGGATAAGAGACTTGATCCTGAAGAGGCATTGAATCTGGATGCCCCCTTTAGTGTGCATGAAGCATTGGCTACATTGAAGAAGATGAAGAAACGGAAAGCTCCCGGCCCGGATGGATTACCAGTGGAGTTCTTTGAAAGGATGTGGGACACAGTTAAGGATGACCTAGTCAAGATGTTGAATGAAGCATGGCATAGAGGTACTCTTTCTCCAAATGTCAATCAAGGCCTGATAAGGCTAATTCCAAAGAATTTACCAGCGGAATCATTCACTGATTGGAGACCTCTATCCCTTTTGAATGTTTCATCTATACTATATTAACGAGGCTAATCGGTTAGGACCACAGAATGAATTAGAGCCCTTAGATCTAAATGGGTGAATATAATCCATTGGATGGAAAACTGTTACTGATCGCATCTTGGTCTCTTTCCCTCTCCATCTTGGTCTCTTTTCGTCTTCCATCTTCGTCTGTCTGATCTTTGAAAGAGGAACAGTAGTGTTCCTCACGCTGGTGAAAGTAGTGTTGCTCAAGTTCGTTGGTCTCTCTCTGTACCTCTTTTAAATGCGTGCATAACTTTTAAAGCTTTCAACCTGACGGGATGACATCGATTTGAAAGGAGGAATGAGAGCTGCAACCTGAGTTGGAAGCATCTTTATAACAAAGATTGGTGGAGTGCAAGGTATCTGCAGGCATCAACTTGACGGATTGTTGAATTATCCTCAAAGCACAGGTATGTGTGTGTGATTTTAAAAAGATCGTCTCTCTCTCTTGTGAGTCTCTCTTGTTGTTTGCGTGAACTTTTGCAACTGGTCTCTGCTTTCTCTGGCTCTGTCCCTCTGGTCTCTCACCCAATCTTCAACGGTTCGGGGGACCTCTGCTGCATGTGCTCTTTTCCCTGTCCTCTCCTTTATCTGTTACTACCCACAGCGTATTTTCACGTGAAACGGGCCGCTCGATCAGAGATTCCACCTGTTCAGGTTTGCAAATGCACATTTGCAAACGATGAGGCTGCGTCAAAATGGAACAAAACGGGGCTCTATTTAGTAGAGCCTGCGTAGATAGAATGCAATTTCGTTCTGCGTAGATAAAGCCTGTTGCTGCATTTTCATGGTCGTCCTGCCCATGCTTGGCTTTACCCTGACTTCTACTGCCACTTCTGCCCCAATGCCAGGGTCCTTGGTCTTTTCCATCGTTCACAAAGCTGTGAGGAAAGAGCCCCGGATGGCCGATTCGTTGCTGCGTTTCCACTTCCACGACTGCTTTGTGAAGAGGCTTTCTTATTCTGATGTAGCAGCCTCAGCATCGACACCCAACCCCTATGCATTGCACTATAAGAGGAGGATTGCCTCTGACCCCAGGAACAGATATATTTCTTACACCAGGAAGTCAAGGAGCTCCGACTAATGGTCGTAGCTCTAACTATGAAAGTGAAGGAGCTGGAGAAAAATGGGAAACAAGACATCATTTCAGAAGTCATACAAAAATGCAGCACATCTCGACCCGCGGTCAAAGAGATGATCACCAGTGAAGTTAGCTCAGCCAAGCAGGAAATTATCACTATGGCTAGCACCAAGCTCGACAAAGCAGCTCTTTATGCTAAGGTAAAAGAACAGGAACCTTTTGATTAGCCTTCTCCTTTAGTGCTAGCCTTCATCATGGCTGAGTCTGCCCTTCACCTCCGGAGTGCCGACAGAAACTCAGTACGAAGACTTTGTATAAATGGATGCTCAAGTATGTGTGGGTGTGTGGATTTGTATGTGAGAGCATATTTTTATATTATGGTCTACACCCACTGTTGGGCGCTGATGGCGTCAGTGGGGATGTCATAGTAGCTAGTCCCTGCTATGCATGATGGAGTTTATGGTTTTCAACCTTGTGAGTGACTATCATGAGATTGAAACTGCACTATGTTGTGTTTTTAGAGGATGAGTTTGGGAATGTTCCTGGATTCATCTAGGTATAAGCTATAGTGAGCAATAGGAAAACACTACGCATTGGGGGTTTGCCAGAGGACTGCCTTGGCTGCCTCGAAGAAGAGGAATACTTTTTTGACGAAGAAGAGGGCATCACTTGTCTCAATAAAGCTATACCACAAGTTGAATGGAATACCAAAGACATCAACGGTGTCACTCACAAGGGAAAACAGCTTCAAGTACATTTTAATGAGAGGGCAGGACGAACAAAGATTCTCCGACAGACAAATAAGCTGAAGGGTACCCGAGTTTGCATATCAGAGGAGCTTACTTCAGCTCAGCTCAAGCAACGGAACACAGAACTAGCTAAAGTGAAAGATGCACGCAAAGCTGGAAAATGGGCTGTCTACCGAGATGGAGTAGCATTGATCAGGGATTTTAAATCCAAACCTAAAGACCCTCAGTCTTAAACTGATGTAATGAAGGCCACTTTTCTATAGTTTTTCTAAGAAAAAATCTAGGAATAGGCTGTTATAATAACTTAGAGCTGAGTTGCCATGGGCACTCTAATTTCTGCTCATATCCAGATATTGTAAGCTCCCTTTTGGATATGTGTTTGGTCGCATAGCCCCGCGAGGGCTTCTGTCGATGTTAATATATCTTTGTTTTCTTTCTCTCTCTCTCTCTCTCTTCTCGGTAGCATGCTTAAATTATGTTCTATTTAGCGTAGATATAGCCTCTTTTTTGTGCTGCTACCTCTCTCCTCTTCTTCCTTCACACGTGAGCTGGACATGCAGCCAATACATGGCAACACATTTGTATGCAGGGATGTGGAACATGTTAGAGACTCACTGTGTCCACTTGTGAGCCCCCGTTTTGAGGGGACAAGGGGCAGTGAGAGGTAGGAGGGCTGGGAAAGAGAGACCCAGGCTGACATCATAGGCAACCAGCACACGGGCTGGTTGCTGCCTGCAACAGCAGAGAAATAGGGGGGCCCTGTGCCTCCCTTGGAGGCGTCAACAGTCCTATGGACTGGCTGCACAGGGCACCCTTTTATAGGGTCCTGTGGCAGGGCCAGTCGGCCCAACCAGGGCCACCAACCAGGGCCGACCCTGGTCGGATTTCCAGAACAGTCTGGTCGGCCACCAGACAGGGGACCGGCCCTGCTGGTTGGCCAATCCAGAGGGCCTGGGCAGTGCCTATAAAAGGCCCACTCCTTCCTTCATTCCAGCATCCAGTGCAGGACAGAAAGCCTCCTTCCTAGGCTGTGCTGTGCACTCAGAGCTGGTTCAGTCTGACAGAGAGAGTTCCATCAGTTCTCCTCAGCGCTTGGCTGAGTTTTGTATTGCTCCCTTGGAGCCAGTTTCTGCCCACCATCCGGTGGATGAATATACTCTTTCTCTCTCTCCGTTTAAGTTATCTCTGAGTGAATGTTTATTGCATCTGTGATCAGTTATCTGAGTTGAGTGTCAAGAAGAGTGGGAGAGATCTTGGGTGGAGGTTTGAGTGATTCATTCCCTCCTATTTTCCAACATGGTATCTGTTGGAATATGGAAGCAAGAACTAGAACTAGAACTAGAACTAGAACTAGAAACTGGAAATGAAATAACAAGACTGAAAGACTAGAAATACCTTGAGAAGAGTGTAGACAAGACACAAGCTAGACTGATAGATTAGAATGATGTGACCCATTGAATATATGGGCCAAAGTACAAGACATAATGCAAGAGTGTTTATGGGATAATTGTAGAAGTGCCACATGGCACACACTCAAGACATAAAGACTAGACTTAGACTTAGACTAGGAAATAGTACACTTAGTGTGCACTTATCTCCAACACCCTCCTTAAGTGGACACTAGGAGGAAGAAAGAAAGACAAGACTAGAAGACAGACATAAAGACTGATAGACTCAGAGACAAGATAGAAGACATGACAGACAAAGATCCTGAGACACCCCTCCTCAAGTGATATCCTCATATGGGTCCACAAGGGTAGGGACAAGATGGATCTAAAACAAAACACAGTCAGATTGATAGACAAATAGACAGACAGACAAGACTAGATAGACAGAAGACTGACTGTAGACAAATAGAAAGACCAAGACACTAGAACCCCTTGACCTACATCATCGGTGGTCAAGGTGGTAGACAAAACATAGAAGTAATAAGAAAGCCCACTTTTCATCATGTAAGGAAGGAACAACAGGATCAGCTGATGGAGATGTTGCAGCAACATGGGCTGAGGTAGATGCAGGAGCGATAGCAGGAGCGGGAGCTACAGCAGTGACAGCAAGAGCAGGAGCTACAGCAGCGCCAGATCTGTGCAGATCTGACGCGCAGATCTGGCAGAGAGCAGATCTGCAGCGGCAGCAGGAACGGCAGCAGCGTGGCAGAGAGATGGCGGGCAGATCTGCAGCGGCAGCAGGAACGGCAGCAGCGTGGAGAAGACGGGCAGAAGATGAAGATGGCGACCAGCTGAGCGGGGGAGAATTCTGAGAAGAGGCAGCTATGGCTACAGCAGACTTAGAGGAGAGAAGAGGGATCAATCTAGCTCTGATACCATGTTGGAATATGGAAGCAAGAACTAGAACTAGAACTAGAACTAGAACTAGAACTAGAAACTGGAAATGAAATAACAAGACTGAAAGACTAGAAATACCTTGAGAAGAGTGTAGACAAGACACAAGCTAGACTGATAGATTAGAATGATGTGACCCATTGAATATATGGGGCAAAGTACAAGACATAATGCAAGAGTGTTTATGGGATAATTGTAGAGGTGCCACATGGCACACACTCAAGACATAAAGACTAGACTTAGACTTAGACTAGGAAATAGTACACTTAGTGTGCACTTATCTCCAACAGTATCAAAGCCATAGGTTCTCAACTCTTCCTCATCAAAGCACTCTATGAAGGAAGGAGTCCCTTGGCAGCAAGGCGATTCTGTTTTCAGCTTAGGCTAGCACAGAAGGTCAGTACATTTATTTCTGTTTCAGTTATTCAGTTTTGCTATTCACCGAGACGGATCAGCGTTCAGAAGCCTCTACATCCATTGCTCTTCCTTCCTCCTTCTCCAGTCATCTTTCTTCTTCATTTATCCCCAATTTCGGTGAAGCTGGAAAGCTCGATGGGACGAACTATCCAATCTGGAAAGTCAAGATCCGAAGCCATCTGTTGGCACGGAGGTTGTGGAAGATTGTGAATGGGACCGAAGAGAAGCCGGAGGACCTTGTGGACAAAAGAGGTGAAGTTCTAGTTGAAGCAGATGCGGATTAACTCTGTGCATGGGAGGAGAGGGATGCTCAAGCCTTTATCAATGCTTATTGGCACGACAGCAGATGCTGTGATTCCTCATATCCAGTTGGCAGAGACATCTTCAGAGGCGTGGGCCATAGTGAAGGAGCTGTATGAAACCGATAATACAGCTCGTATCATTACACTTCAGCATGAGCTTTATAATCTTGATATGAATGAGGGTGATAGTGTGCATGATCATCTGACAAAGGTGAAAGTTGTGCGGGACCAGCTCGTAGCGGTTGGTCAGAAGGTGGACACGAGTCAATTGGCGTTGCTCACACTCCACAAGTTGCCACGGAGTTTCAAAAATTTTGTGACTACGGTCACTGCGGGTCAACGGACTAAGCCAATCACCTTTGAGGAGCTTGGTCCACTCCTGCTTTAGGAGGAGGCTCGAGAGAAACTCTTTACGCAAACCGACGAGAAGGCATTAGTGGCCAAAGACAAGCCTGGAAAAGCTCGGTGGAGCAGCCATCGGGCTTTCAAGATCCAGGGTCCCCATTAAAGGTTTGCAGGTTGAAGAAGGCATTATACGTGCTGAAACAGGCCCCCAGAGCTTGGTACCAAAGGATTGATATATTCTTTCAGAAGATAGGGCTCAGTCGGAGTCCTTCTGAGGCAAACCTTTACTTGTTCATTGAGAAGGGATTGCGACTGGTACTCATCCTCTATGTTGATGATCTTATCTTGATAGGTGATCATGTCAAGAAGATTTCACAGGTCAAGGAGCTACTCATGTCTGAGTTTGAGATGACTGACCTTGGGTTATTACATTACTTCCTTGGGATTGAAGTAAAGCAGGCCAAAGACAGGATCTTCATTTCACAGGAGAAATATTGCAGAGAACTTCTGAAGAGATTTCAGATGGAGGATTGCAGAACAGCATTGACTCCCATGGAGGTCGGGGAGTCGGGAGTCCGGCTTCGGAACAGAATTGCAATGCTAGAGGATGCCTTGCAACAGATTTTAGCGCAGCAGTTACAAACAAATGTAGGGCAGTCTAAGCTCAGGAAAATGGTGCATAGTATGTCTACCAGACCATCTCGTGAGGAGAAAGATAAATCTCCGATGGAACCAGAGTCTAGTGTTTGTACGGTCGAGCCTAGGAGGGCTAAGGTGCCTAATATTGCCAATTATAGGCCAGAAAAGTAATGGGATGAGGCGTTCGCCATTTGTGAAATCAGGAATGATATGAAGAAAATCCGCGAGGCCACCCATTTTTTATATGAGGCAGCGGATAGGTGGTGGATAAAACAGTAGAAAGATGGAGTAGCATCCACTACTTGGGAGGGGTTTAAAAAGGAATTTAGAAAACACTTCCTACCTTCTGACGAAGCATCCCGAGCTTGGGATCAGTATCGAAACCTTCGTCAGAGAAATTTATCAGTGGCGGAATACACTGATAAGTTCAGAGAATGTGTAATGAAGGTTGATGAACCCCCACCTCAGTGGATCCAAGTAAAAGATTTTATCTTTGGATTGAATGATCGAATAAAAATGGAAGTTCGGGCTAAGTATGTGAACACGCTAGATGAAGCAATTGCCATAGCCCTGAACTATGAGGATGCAAAAGGGAACAGACCAAGTGGGTTTGTGCAGGTTGGGACTAAGTATGGGTACCCGAAGAAAATTGGGTTTAAGAAGAAGTGAATTACCAAAGGGAGTGCCTCACAGCCTAGTGGTCAAGCCAAGCAGGCGAAACCAGTTGAGACTCCTAAATCAAGTACCACCATTGGAATGAAAGAAAAGTAACACCAATGGCAGCTCGGGCTTGGTCGAAGTCTTCTTTGAACCTAGAGCAAAGGGAAAAAGCGAGAAGTGAAGGCTTGTGTTTTGGTTGCCTTCAGCCTCAGCAGTGGAAAGATTGTCCACGAAATAAGGATCGTCGGATAGTTGAGATGGTGGTCTTAGAATGCGACGTGGAAATGGAGGGAAGTCCCAGAGCAGAACAGATGCAGATTCAACTAGCGGGATCTTCTCAAAGATCAATACCTTTTTTGTTATGTGTGTCTGTTGCTAAGTTAGTGACTAGTGCACCTGATAATATCCTGTCAAAGTCCGCAGCAATGGGGTATACAGCCTTTAATGATACGGAGTTAATTAAGATGAAAGGGTAAGTAGCTAATCATGATGTCATTGTGTTATTTGAATCAGCATCAACGCACAATGTAATTAACTCCAAGCTCTAGCCCATCTGACTATGCATATATAGTCAGAATGGTAGATGGAAGTTCAACTGAAGTATGGGACCAAAGGGTTACCCAGTTGGAGCTTCGAATTCAGGACTATACTGAGGAGCTTGATTTTGAAGTGACTAAGCTTGCTCATGCAGACATAGCCCTGGGTAAGGCTTGGCATTCTAGGAAGAATCCAGCCATAGATTGGTAAAAGCACATTTCTCAGGGACCGTTGGTTTCCGTGATGGAAATTCGAAAAGATCAAGAAGAGTTTTTGTTTCTTTGTATAGCATCGGTAGAGCCAATTGATGATTCTTCGGCTAGCATTGATGTTGTCCAAAATGGAGAGATGGCCAAGCTGACTGATCAAATAGCAGAGGAGTTCTCTGATTGTTTTAGGGATGAGCTACCTTATGGGTTACCTCCAGAGCAGAATGTTTAGCATAAGATTGAACTAATCTCGGGGGCAGAACTTGTAAATAGACCTTCCTATAGGTTGAGTTTTATTGAAGAGGCGGAGGTGCGAAGACAACTAGAAGAATACCTCAAGTTGAGGCAGATTCAACCAAGTTTCTCACCTTTTGCTTGGCTAGTGATATTAAAGAAGAAGAAAGATGATACTTTTCGCCTCTGTATAGATTACAGAGCATTGAATAATATCACTACTAAGCACAGATATCCGATGGCTCGGATCGATGATTTGCTAGATGCATTACATGGGGTCGTAATTTTTAGTAAGATAGATCTTAAATGTGGCTACCATCAGATCCGTATTAGAGTCGAGAATGTGCATAAAACCGCTTTTAGAAGCAGGTTTGGACATTATGAGTTTTTTGTAATGCCCTTTGGACTTACCAATGCTCCAGCTACATTCGTCATGCTTATGAAGGATTTACTACATCCATATATCGAAAAGTTTGTAGTACACTTTATTGACGATATTCTGGTATTCAGTAAAAGTATTACTGGGCATCATGAACACTTAAGAACAGTGTTTAGTACTTTGAGGAAAGCCAGTCTGTGGTTGCGATACTGACTTGGCTAATCCCTCAGAGTTTGACTGCTTTGCGATCATTCTTGGGATTTGTTCAATTTTATCGAAGGCATATCAAAGGATATTCCGAGATAGTATCGCCATTGATTGATCTGACCTCAGATAAAGTACCTTTTATATGGGGACAGAATCAACAGGAAAGTTTTAACACCATAAAACAAGCTGTGGTCTCACGACCGGTGTTAAAAATAGTTGATCTCCAGAAACTGTTTTTTCTTGAAACCGATGCAAGTGGCATTGCGGTAGGAGCAGTTCTCCTCCAAGAGGGAAGGCCAATAGCCTTTGAAAGCAAGAAGCTTTCTCTCTCTCAACGAAATTGGCCAACTCATGAATTGGAGTTGTATGTTGTTGTCCATGCTCTGAAAACATGGAGACATTACTTGTATGGGTCATAGTTTTATGTTGATGTTGATCATGATACTCTGAAACATTTTTGTAAACAACCTGACTTGAGAGGCCGCCAAGCTAGGAGGGTAGAACTCATGTAGGAGTTTAACTTGACGATTCAGTACCGAAGAGGGAAGGATAATAAAGTTGCTGATGCGTTGTCACGCATTATGCATAATATGAGTTTCACGGTATTAGAGAGTGCTCTAATGACCGAGATTAGAGAAACTCAAAAGGGGCTAAGGTATGGTATAGGAATGTATTAAAGTAGCCACCCTAAGATGTGGACTACATGATGTGGAGATGTGGATTGAGGATATCCACAAGGAGAGATGTGGATGAGAGGATCCCACATGGTTTGACTATTCAAAGGGCACTCTCTATATAAGAGGCCTATCATGTATTGTTGAACACATATTGCAAGAGATATAGATTTGCTATCTCCCTCTTATGTCTTATTTAGTGTGCTTTGAGCCTCCTTAGTTCTTCTACTACTCTTGAGTGCACTAGGTTTAGCACGATCTTACATTCTTTGACATGGTATCAGAGCAGGTTTAGCTAAACCTAGATTAGTTTTAGTTTTAGATTGAGAGATTCCCTTTCTTGAGTGATTCTTTGAGAAATTTCCATTGTAAGAGAGAATTTGTGTTCATTGGAAGAACTCTGTTCTTTTTAGAGACTTCAGTAATGCTATCCTACCTCCATGAGAGTTAGTGGTGAGAGAGAAGGTAGATATATATAGAGACCTACTCTATAATCAAATCCACCAAAAGCATAGAAGCTGGACTTGAGAGCAAACTAGAGGCAAAGCCATTCTCAATGCTACCCCGCAGCGACAAAGCCTCAATGCCAAGCCTCTACCAGCCGCAATTGGTCATGGTGTAAGTGGCACGCTTATTGAATGCAAAACTCTGCAAGGCAGAGGATGGACCGTGCTAGACACTGGGTTTAGGTGAGGCATCCACGGGAAGAGTTCAAGACGAAGATGCAAGAAAGAAGGATCCAAGATGCCTAGAACTAGAGTATCCCGTGCCATCTCTATTGGCTCCACAGACTACTAGACAACAATTCTACCCAGTAGTCTTCTTTGCAACATCGGGTAACTCCGCCATCTCCAACAAAGGGAGCAGGATGTGCTGCAGCAATGGTAGACTCGAGCTTCTTCACCGGAGTCGACAACTCCTCCCTCGATTTTGAGATCGATGATGATCCAGAGAGAACGTCTTGCCTAATTCGGCTCAGATAGCCGACCATCTATTGCAACACCT
The DNA here is from genome assembly GCF_047967505.1 of Dipteris shenzhenensis. Lineage (NCBI taxonomy): Eukaryota > Viridiplantae > Streptophyta > Polypodiopsida > Gleicheniales > Dipteridaceae > Dipteris > Dipteris shenzhenensis. The sequence continues at coordinate 51,234,220 of NC_141599.1, read as the reverse complement.
TCAATGAACTAAGGAGCATTGGTGTTGACGATTGCAGCCCATCAAGTGTGCAATAGCGACTCTCTACGTCGCCACAGCCTTCTCTGCAAGCCCGTCTTCCCTTCATCTCCTTTGCCTTCATTTGCTACCTCTATCTCTGACCACTCAGCCTCCATCCACATGCAACAAACTCTCTCGGCTGCCCGACTAGCGGCCTCCTACGTGCATCTTCAGCTCCCAACATCTAGGCTCTACAATAGCAACCTTCTGGTTGAAAACATTCCTCGTGAGATTGCTCAACAGTCGGGGAATGAAGCGAGGGATTGAGCTCAAAGAAGGTTGGAGTGTGTTGCTCGTTGCAATAGTTGTGAAGCATTCAAATGCTGGAGGTGATGTGTGAAGGACTCATGGTGAGAGCTCGACAGGGAAGGATCCATGAAAGCTATTCATGGCAGAATGCTTGGGAGGAGAGATTCTTGCAACGACGATGAGCGAGAGAAGTGAGCCATGAAGGAGAAAAGTCGAGCAGATCTGGGCCTCAGATTTTTTCCACAAAGTTGCATAAGGTTCGTACAATTGACACGTGGCAGATCATGAGTAAACTTGGTTGAGTGTTTTGAACCTTGGATGAGTTAAGTTAATTCACTGGTCAAATTAACTGTGGTAAAGATTCAGCCATGGTTAAGTTATGGGGTTAGTTAAAAGTTCCACCTAAGCACACAGCTTCTTGCTAAGCACAGTGTGAGTGTAGCATGTGAATCCCTCTACCACATCATCAAAGGCCTCTTCTTCACAGAAACTTCGACAAGTCGTAACTTGCAATCCAGGAAGAATTTGCACACGCTCCAAAAATGAAAAAGTCATCGTCTTTTCGAGCTCTATGCGTCTGTCAAGTCAGAATCATTGTTAGCAATTAGACACTACCATTGAAGCAAAATAAAGCTCATGGTAAGACCTTTGCAACAACTGGAAAATCAAAGCATGAATGGACACATCGCTACCATAAGCATGCCAAAAGCACAAGTGCATGAGATGACCATAGCATGAAGCATGGCATCCACACATAAAGCATCAAGGCACATGGAAGAACAAAGCATCATGCATGAAGCTACACAAGGAAGAAGATTGCAGATTGAAGAACCAGCAGGTCAACTACACAACATCGTCATCAAGCCATGAGCCAAAAGGTGACATCAATGAAATGTATTGAGAAACAAAAACCTTGCCAACCTTGCCTATATTTTATAAAACAAGCCTGACCACCTGAGAGTAGCTATGAAAGCACCCAGGGGAGGTATTGACATGTAAAAACCACACTTGACCACCTTAAGTAGCAATGCAAGCACTAAGGGGAGGTGATGGAATGTAACATCCGACCACCTTGTAGTAGCCAAAGGATCATGGCACCAAGGGGAGGTGTTAAGAGTTGTAGTGCCATGAGCACATAATTAGAGGCTAAGGTATGGTATAGGAATGTATTAAAGTAGCCACCCTAAGATGTGGACTACATGATGTGGAGATGTGGATTGAGGATATCCACAAGGAGAGATATGGATGATAGGATCCCACATGGTTTGACTATTCAAAGGGCACTCTCTATATAAGAGGCCTATCATGTATTGTTGAACACATATTGCAAGAGATATAGATTTGCTATCTCCGTCTTATGTCTTATTTAGTGTGCTTTGAGCCTCCTTAGTTCTTCTATTACTCTTGAGTGCACTAGGTTTAGCATGATCTTACATTCTTTGACAAGGGTTTCTAAGAAACTAGGAGTATATTCATTTAAGATTCATGGATCCCTATATCATTGCATTGGATCATTGGTACCATGTATGAATAACCATGAAGCTTTGGAACAAACTCAAGTTTCACAATTTGCACAGATGTATAGATATGACATAGAACATGAGCTTCAAAATATAATTGGTCTTATGCCTTCATTGGATTCATCTATACTTCAATCTTTACAACTCATGATGCATGAAGTAAATCCATACGTACATGTTTTTCAACAAGCCAGAGACATTTTGCTTGAAGAGCCTAATGAAAATTTGCAACAAATTCTAGTTGCAAAAAGAAGAAATCACAATTACAGTCTACCAACAACAAATGAAGTTGCCGTGCTTATGATTGGGAATAATAAGAGATGCAGATCATCATGACATCATTCTTTGTACTCATAGAAATGAGTTACAATGAGTTTCAAATTTGCACCCTTCATATATGACCCTCCATTATGTTCTTTTGTTTCCTTATGGAGATGATGGTTGGTATCCTGAGATGTCTCCAAGTGTTTTACACAATATATCTAGATCACGTGCTGGTAATCACATTTCTCAATTGCAATTTTATTCAACAAGATTACAAGTTCGTGAAGGTGATGGTGAGGGCCTTATACTATCAGGCAAGTTATTACAACAATATATAGTTGATGCTTATGCAAGCATTGAACAAAGTAGATTGAAATGGATTCACTCAAATTAAAAAAAACTTAGAATAGATATGTACAACGGATTACAAGATATGATTTCAAGATCAGATATTCTTCTATTCATGGTAGTAATGGGGTAGTCTAAGGCAAATGTATGAGTTGTATCAAGATGGCATGGCCATTGTCTGATCAAGTGGAAAACCAGATTTATTTATAACATTTACTTGCAACCCAAAATGGCCTGAGATTCAGCGTGAGTTATTACCAGGACAAGGAGCCAATGATCATCCAGAACTATTAGCACATGTTTTTGCATTACAACATAAGGAGTTAATGGACGATTCGATTAAAAGATCTATTTTGGGAGATGACAAAGGATATGTATATGTCATAGAATTTTAAAAAATAGGGTTACCACATTCTCATATATTATTAATACTTCATCATCATGACAACTTGAAGCATGTCCATGACTTTGATAAGATTGTTTGTGCCTAAATTCCATGTCCATCAAAATATCCTCTCTTGCACGAAACAATTTTAAAAACATCAATTTATGGACTGTGTGGAGCATTCAATCAAAAATCAGTTTGTATGGAAAAAGGAAAAATGCTCCAAAAGATATCCTAAATCTTTCATTGAATCAACTACTCAAGATTGTGATGGCTATCCACTTTACAGATGCAAACATAATGGAATAACAGCTAAAGTAAGAGGAGCCTCTCCATTTGCATGATGAAAAACCAGATATACAAAGACTCCAAGTGCATCTTCCAAATGAACACTTAATAACTTTCAAAGATAGTGATGACATTAATGAAGTTCTTCAAAATGAGGAAAGTAAACTAACAACACTTACAGCATGGTTCCATTAGCATGGTTCCATTGTATACATTGCATGAAGAGGCACGCCCAACATTATATCCAAATTCCAGATTTTCCAATTCCTTGGGTATGGTCATCAAAGGAACATTGTTGGTCAAAACGAAAAAGGGGTAATACAATTGGACGAATGTACTTTGTTCCACCATTTGTTGGGGAGCGCTATTATTTGAGAATGCTACTTTGTGTTGTACCTGGTGCAAAATCCCTTGAATGTCTTAGATCATATCAAGGAGTTACCTATCCTACATTCAAAGAAGCTTGCTTTGCTAGAGGATTGCTTCAATCTGATGAAGAATGGTATCAATGCATGCATGAAGCTTCACAAGTTCAAATAGGAACACAATTGAGACAACTCTTTGCAACAATACTCCTTTTTTGTGAAATGAATGATCCAATGTTTTTATGGATGGCAAACATAGATGCTCTATTTGAAGATTTCTTACATAAAATGATAAAAATATGTGACCATGGTAATATCATTGAAAAGTCATTCAATAGTGCATTGATTGACATACAAAGGATTCTCGAAGCAAACAACAAAAGCTTGAAAGATTAACCTGGATTACCCATACCCAATAATGAAAAATTAAATGATGAGGACAATCATCTCATCCATGAAGGGCTCAACTATGACAAGGAAAATTTGAAAATGGAGTCAATAGAAAATATTGAATCTCTCAATCTTGAGCAAAAGAAAGCATTTGAGGTCATTGTCAATGCTGTTAAATCAAATGATAGTGGAGTTTATTTTAACTAGATATGGACACCTCCTCAATGTGAAGGCACATATTCACCTATATCAACCTCCTACCAAAAATACGTCCAATTCATAATGTCAGATTTGATGAGACTTTGTTTTTCATTAACATCATCATCACACTATCGGTGTCTTATTGTTTCTTGAGCAATCGAAGGTCTCTAGAATGATTTTTATTTCTTCATACAGTATGAAATTTCCTCTAGTTGTTCAGCAACTAGAAAATTCTCAAGTTTTGGTCTTTATGATTGCATCACTCGTCATTGTTTTGAGGTTCGTTTTTTTCATATGATGGAGACTATTCATCATCATTGGATAACTACTACTTAGTTTGAGCCAAGCAAGAGGTATATATAGCAGTAAGAAGCAAAAACGTCTCTTCAAACCTCATCGCCCAGCTCTCTAGAGGTTGTTAGTGGCTAGAAAAAACTCTCCTACATCTCCTATCACGTGAGGAGAACCTTTAGCTTATAGATCTCGTTTTTTTGCTCCTGGACAGCTTTTGGAGACTTCAAAAGTGATATACGACTTGCTTTCTTTCTTTTTTAGCACTCGATAGGTTTACTATATCCTCATACATCATTTTTGTGGTCTTAGTCTCTCTGTGAGCTACCAGGACTCCCGTGTTCCTCCAAACACAAAAAGTGCTGCTGTTGTTTTTTTGTTCAAAAGTGATCAAATGTCATTTTCTAGACTGTTTATTTCTCAAACTGTGTGGATTTGGATGCTGGTCTGAACTCAAGTTAGAGGCAAGTATACAAGCTCCAACTTTGCTTTTAGAAGCAAGTTCATTTGGATTTACTGTAAAAAATTATGAGCTTGGGAAAATTAAAAAAAGTCACAGTTTACAATTTACTGTCAAATTGTCAGATGCAGTTGTAGGCATGATATTGCAATGTTCATGGATATATGTGATGGTATTTAGATGCCCAGTGGTTGGATGTTAATGTCAAGTAGCTTGACAGATGCTATGCCTTGTCAGTGATAGTAGCAAAGTGGCAATTTGAGTCCGGTTGATCCATTGAACTAGTAACAGCAGTTTTCGGACTGTTGTCAAAAGTGTGCAGGTGCCTGTTTTCAGCAGCAGATATCATAAATTCCTTAAGGAATTTGGATCTACACTGAACTGGAAGTTTGTAGAGCCATGCACTAGCTACATTTTTTCTTTTGAAAGTATTTGCATCCAAGCTAAGGTGTGAGATATTGATAGTCCAAAACAGTAAAAAGTTGCAGGAATCTGTTTTTTTGTAATTGTGGCAAATGCAAGTGGGTCTGATAATATCATTAAGATTGTTGGTGAGAAATTAGATTACCATAACTATCCCATTTGGAAATTTAGAATGGAGAACTTTTTGATTGGAAAAGGCTATTGGGATTTGGTTACAGGTGACGAGAAAGAGCCTAATTTGCCAGAAAGAAATGCTACTATAGAACAAGTTAAGAATCATAAAGCTTGGCTAGAAAGAGCACGAAGGGTACTTCACTGGTTTTCAATATCTATTTCAGATGCCATGGTTATGCAAATTTTGAATTGCAAGTCTCCCAAGAATGCATGGGATATCTTGACAAGATATTATGGCACAACTACAAGTGCCAGGAAAATTTAGCTGAAGCAAAAGTTCAACAATATGTCAAGGTGGGGTAGAAAAATACAGGAGTACATGACTGAAATCAAAACCATAGCTGATCAATTAGCTTCTACTAATGCTTCTGTGGATGATGATGACATGGTTGTAGTCACTTTGAATGGACTTGGTCCTGAATATAAGTCTTTTGACACTTCTATTTCTATGAGGCAGAATATGCTAGATTTCAATGAGCTGGTTGCTCTTTTGATCCATGAGGAAGTGAAGCTTGGGCTGAATACCAATGGCAGTAGCTCAAGGAATAGTGATGCAGTGTTCTACTCTGATCAGAGAGGCCATGGTGGACGACATAGAGGTTCATTTCGTGGTAGAGGTGATGGCAGGCATGTCCCTAAAACCCCTAGTCAGTCACCTCAAAGAGGAGGTAGAGCCTTTAGAGGTAGGGGGAGAGGTGCTTCTCATGGTAGAGGTACTTGTCAGCAATCGCAACAAACAGTGCATAATCCTAATAGTGATAAGACATGTCATTACTGTGGCAAGGTTGGCCATATTGCCAAAGATTGTTTCAAGAAGCAAGCAAATCAAAGAAGAAAGGCAAATCAGCATGGTCATTTTGCCTCTTCCAGTCATGTGCATGAGACATCCTCAGATCAGCTATTTGCTATGGCGCATGTGCAGGATCATAAGCGTACTAATGGTGGCTTGGTTGATATATGGTATATTGATTCAAGAGCATCTAATTACATGACACCACATGGAGAGTGGTTTGATGAGATGACTCCTAGTGTGCATGGTTATGTTCGCACAGGCGATGATACATAGCATGACATTACACACAAGGGTGTTGTGCCTTTGGTGATGCATGATGGTCAGACCAAGAAGCTGCGTGAAGTGTTGCATGTGCCTTCGATCACCAAGAACTTGTTGTTTGTTGGACAAATGGCTGAGTAGAACTTGCAAGTCTGGTTTAATAAGGATGGATGCTTCATTGAGGAGTTTGGTAATGGCTGCAAGTTGATTGCAAAAGGGAAAAGGCAAGAAAGAATGTTACTTTAGATGCAGGCATGCCGTTGTCTCTGATTTGGAAATTTGGCACAAACATATTGGTCATATTAATATCTATGATTCGTCATGTAGTGACAGTTTGGATAGTGAGCTGGGTATACCATTTGTGTCTACACTTGGAGTCAAGGGAAGCAGGTACATACCTCCTCATGAATGAGGAGAGTCAGGAACTCCAATGAGAAGGTCATAGAGAGTTAGGTATCCTGTTGATAGGTTAACTTATAGTGGTTATGCTACTCAGCATTATGCATATATGACAAAAGTTATGGGACATACTGAGCCAACTATCTTTGGTGAGGCTATGCAACATGGTCATTGGCGGAATGCCATGGATGAGGAGATGGATGCCCTTGCCACTAATTATACTTGGGATTTGGTGGACTTGCCTGAAGGCAAGAATCCTATTGGTGTCAAATGGGTCTACAAAGTAAAATGCAAGTCTGATGGATCAGTGGAAAGGTATAAAGCAAGGCTAGTTGCCAAAGGGTATGCACAGCAGTATGGGCTAGATTATGAGGAAACTTTCAGCCCTATTGCCAATATAGCAACTGTGAGAACTGTCATAGCATTAGCTGCTACAAATGGCTAGAAATTGTAGCAAATGGATGTCAAGAATGCTTTCCTAAATGGTGACTTGTTGGAGGAAGTCTATATGGTTCAGCCCGAGGGTTATGTGCACCCTGACTATCCCAACTATGTTTGCAGGTTGAAGAAAGCTCTCTATGGGCTGAAGCAAGCACCTAGAGCATGGAATGAAAGGATCAGTAGATACCTGCAGGAGCTTGGTTTTGCAGTTGGGAAGGTTGATCATTCACTGTTCACAAAGAAGACAATTGCTGGATATGTTGTGATTGTGATTTATGTTGATGATCTGATTCTGACTAGTAGTGATGATGATGGCATTGCTGAAACTAAGAGCAAGTTGAAAATGGAGTTTGATATGAAGGATCTAGGGGACTTGAAGTTCTTTCTTGGCATAGAGGTGTTGAGAACACCTGATGGCATTTGGCTTATGTAGAGGCAGTATGCCTTGAATATGTTGGAGAGGTTTGGCATGAAGGATTGCAAACCAATGGATATCCCCGTGGATCAAAACTTGAAGATGATGGCTGATTCTAAAGCTAAGATTGATGACATTACCATGTATAGGTAGATGGTTGGAAGCTTGATTTATCTGACTATTACTAGGCTTGATTTAATATATGCTGTGGGACTCATTAGACAGTTTATGCAGAAGCCACAGAAGCCTCACTTGGATGCAGTGAGGAAGATTGTGTGCTATGTTAAGGCAACATATTAGTATGGACTCTTTTATGAGTATGGAAAGGATATAGAACTAGTTGGATACACAGATGCAGATTAGGCAGGATGTGCCTATGACACGAGATCCACCAGTGGTTATGCATTCAGCCTTGGTAGTGCAGTGGTGATTTGGAGTAGTAAAAAGCAACCCACAGTGGCATTGTCTAGTATAGAAGTATACAGAGTGTAGCATTGGCTGCATGTGAGATTGCTTGGCTTCAAAAGCTTTTGCAAGATTTGGGACTGCATGTGGAAAAACCAGTTAGACTTTATTGTGATAAGATGAGTAGTGTGTAGTTGGCAAGTAATCCATCGGTGACCATCGTGAAAGCGACTCCAATGGAATGCAAGACTCGATGGTATGCCTGAGGAAGGCCCAGGAATCTAATGAAGAGTGAAGTCATCTGGATATCCTCCTCAACAAGGTCAAAACCCAAGGAGAAGGGAGTCAATCCTCTTGGAGATCAGTGCTAACGGACTAGCCTGAAGCACTGTACCTACTACCTCTTGGGAGTAAAAAACAACCTAAAAGAATCCTCAACCAAGTAGACAAACATCTATGAGGTGCCCTGCGAGGTCTCTAAGTAAAGTGGTGAGCATCCAATCCTTGGCCTATAATCTGGAAGGTTGGGACCTATGGATGCAAGCAAAGAGTGACATCAAACTCTTTTGTTTTGTGTCTTTTTTGAGCTAATTCAACTCGTCTTTTGAAAAAATCACAGTTGTTGCGATTGGTGGAAGTGGATGGGGATTGCTGAGGGCTGAATCATTGCCAATCAAGGTGAAAAAAGGCTAACTCGAACACAATGTAGTTCCTTCCACACTAAAACTTGCCTGAGCAAGAGGGGGAGGGGGAGGGGCTGAGGTGAGGAGGGCAAGGAGAGGAGGATGTTGAGAGTTGTGGTGCCATAAGCACATGTAGAGCAAAGGTATGAGCAAAGGGAAAGCTGCCACATGGCATGGAGGATATATCCCACATGTGAGCAAGCAAATGGATGTAAGTACCCTCACCTATAAAAGGGAGGTTCATTTGAAGTAATATCAATCAAGCACTTTGCACTATCTCAAGATTCTCTTTATGAGTCCAAGTTAATCTATCTTGGAACCTAATTGACTTGAGATACATGTCATGAGCACTCTCTTCATCTTGCTTGCACTTAGGTTGCATCCTCCGTAGATTAGTGTTGTATTAGGATGTTGTCTTAGTGACTAGGAGAGTAGGATCCTCACTTTGTCATGGTATCAGAGCTTAGGTCTAGTCTCCTAAATTAGTTGTAGGTTGCCTTAGAAGCACATGTTTTCTCTTAGGTTAGTTTTAGTTTTAGATTGAAAACAAATTTTCGTCCATATTTCCGTTGAGCTCTTTGAGAGAGAGAGATATAGATTGAGAGAGAAGCTCTTGATTGGACCTCATGCTTGAGTGGTAAGGTTTACACAAATCTACATGACTTCTCCTTGCATGCAACAGATCTACAGACCGCCATCAATGCCTTAGTAGCCTTCACAAGCTCCAACGCAGTCTTCCAACATAGAGCTTGCACAAACAGCCCATCGACAAAGCCAAGCATTTGACGACTGTTCCAAAAGCCATTCGAGGCTCCAGCTCTCAGCTAGCTTCCTCAAAGCCCCTCACGACCAACGAGCAGCCTCCACAACAGCCAGCCCGCTCTAGCAAAAGGAACTCTTGGCAGCAAGGGACCTCCAGAAGCAAAGAAGACTCCCGCATCAAACGGCTCCTACCACGACTCGCTGAGCTCCAGCTTCCTTCGACCATCCATATGCGCTGAGAGATTCACCCGAGACGAGCAACCAACTGCAACTAGCCAAAACGGCTCTTCCACTCTCGTGAAGGACTCGTATGCATGCGCGTTGGACCATCGATTGCCACGACCATCTGTAGCGACCATTTGATAAAGGGCGACCTCAAGGCGGCTTCCACAACGGTGTGACGGTAGCTCCATCTTCAACGCAATATAGCCCAGGCCTCTCTGTCTACAGCGAGGTTCGACTGCCATATCTGGCTCCCAACGTGGGCTGCCCCACAGCTCCTCTGCAATAACCCGATTCAGCGACCTCCAGCGTCCGCTCCCAACATCACGGGCAAGGTGGTCTCCAAGCAGGCTGGGACGAGCTGCGACTCCTCCTCCAGTCATCCTCAAGCTCTCTCCGTCGAGGCCGCATCGTCGCCCTCGCCACCTCAAACCTTTTCTTTGCTAAGGTTTCTACAAAAAGACACGTGGCAGATAGATACTTACCAGGGTTAGCTAGAAGCACCCTTGGTTGAGTTTGAAATCAGTATGGTTAAGATAACCTTGGGTAAAGTTTATGGTTAGTTGGACCATAGTTAGTTAATGTAACCTTGGGTTTAACCAAGTTGGGTTCAAAGGTCACCACAGTGCCTTCTAAGCACACAGCCCCTGCTAAGCACAGTTTGTAAGCAGCATGTGAATCCCTATGCCACATCATCAAAGGCCCCTCTTCTTCACAAAAGCTTCAACAAGCCATAACTTGCAATCCAGGAAGAATTTGCACACGCTCCAAAAAGGAAAAGTGATCGTCTTTTCAAGCTCTACGCGCCTGTCAGATCAGAATCATTGCATGCAATTAGACACTGCCAATATTGAAAGAAATCAATTGGTAAGACCTTTGCAACAAATGGAAAAGCAAAGCATGAATGCAAACATCATTGTCATAAGTATGCCAAAAGCACAAGTGCATGAGATGACCATAGCAGAAAGCGTGCATCCACACATAAAGCATCAAGGCACATGGAAGAACAAAGCATCATGCATGAAGCTACACAAGGAAGAAGATTGCAGATTGAAGAACCAGCAAGTCAACTACGTGGAGTCATCATCAAGCCATGAGCCAAAAGGTGACATCAATGGAATGTATTGAAAAGCAAAAACCTTGCCAACCTTGCCTATGTTTTGTAAATCAAGCCTGACCACCTGAGAGTAGCTATGAAAGCACCCAGGGGAGGTATTGACATGTAAAAGCCACACTTGACCACCTTAAGTAGCAATGCATGCACTAAGGGGAGGTGATGGATTTGTAACTCACATCTAACCACCTTGCAGTAGCCAAAGGATTATGGCACCAAGGGGAGGTGTTGAGAGTTGTGGTGCCATAAGCACATGTAGAGCAAAGGTATGAGCAAGGGAAAGCTGCCACATGGCATGGAGGATATATCCCACATGTGAGCAAGCAAATGGATGTAAGTACCCTCACCTATAAAAGGGAGGTTCATTTGAAGTAATATCAATCAAGCACTTTGCACTATCTCAAGATTCTCTTTATGAGTCCAAGTTAATCTATCTTGGAACCTAATTGACTTGAGATACATGTCATGAGCACTCTCTTCATCTTGCTTGCACTTAGGTTGCATCCTCCGTAGATTAGTGTTGTATTAGGATGTTGTCTTAGTGACTAGGAGAGTAGGATCCTCACTTTGTCAGAGGAGCTAAGGTAAAGAGAGGGAGGGGGAGGGCCTAAGGGGAAGAGGGTGAGGAGGAGGAAGGGATGAGGAGAGGAGGAGGAGGAGGAGGAAGAGGAGGAGGAGGGGAAGAAGGCATTGGGGGGGAGGGTGAATGCAACTGGGGGGAGGGAGACCCAACCGAAAGCCAGCCAGGAGGGAGGAGGATGGAAGGAGGCCGCAGGGGGGGAGGAAGATGCCGAGGAGGAAGAGGGCAAGGAGGGGGGCAAAAAAGGCTGACGGGGGGCAGAAGGGGCTAGTGGGGGGACAGAGACCAGCAGGTGGAGAGGGGGAGAGGCTGGGGTAGGGGGGAGAGTAGAGGAGAGGGTAGGGAAGGGGTAGGTGGGGAAGGGAGAAAGGAGAGGGGGTACATGGGAGGGAGGAGAGGCTACAAGGGAGGGGAAGGGAGGGATTGAGGGTGAGGGGCTGATAGAGGGAGGAGATGAGGGCTAAGAGGGAGAGGGGGGAGAGGTAGCTAGAGGGGAGGAGCAGTAGCTTTAGCTCCTGATTGGATGGATGTCAAAAGAACATATACTTCACATATTATCAACCACAAATTCTAAGAATGGAGTCCATGAGACCAAGTTCATATATGATTAAAAATCAAACTTAGGCTTTATCTATGCTACCATGTTCTAAATTTTACATCTTGGATACATTGCACATCAATACCGATATTTTTGGGGCTTTCCACATAGTATATATGGTCATATTGATAAATATTTTTAGTCCAATTTATGAGCCTAAGCTTATATGGGAGAGAAGCATTGCAATACAATTGCTTAAAATAAAAAATTTGCAAGATTGGACTCATCCATGTTGGTAAAAAATAGAAGAAATGGAACTTTCATAAGTCCTCAACAATGTTTACAAAAAGGTGATGTACTTGAACTTCAAGTCTAATCAATAATTCTCCATGCAAACTACTGTTATGTGATGTCAAAGTGTGGATCGTACTAGCCTAGTGCACACAAGATCAAAAAAGAACTAAGGAGGCTCAAAGCACACTGAATAAGACATGAGAGGGAGATAGCAAATCTATATCTCTTGCAATGTGTGTTCAACAATACATGAGAGGCCTCTTATATAGAGAGTGCCCTTTGAATAGTCAACCATGTGGGATCCTCTCATCCATATCTCTCCTTGTGGATATCCTCAATCCACATCTCCACATCATGTAGGAAACATACTAGGGTGGCTACTTTAATACATTCCTTATCATATACCTTAGCCTCTAATTATGTGCTCATGGCACCACAACTCTCAACACGTCCCCTTGGTGCCATGATCCTTTGGCTACTGCAAGGTGATCAGATGATGTGAGTTACATTCCATCATCTCCCCTTAGTGCATGCATTGCTACTTAAGGTGGTAAAGTGTGGCTTTTATATGTCAATACCTCCTCTGGGTGCTTTCATAGCTACTCTCAGGTGGTCAGGTTTGATTTACAAAACATAGGCAAGGTTGGCAAGGTTTTTTCTTTTCAATGCTTCATGTCGATGGTGTTTGCTTCTTTGCTTGACGTAGCTGGATGCATGATGCTTTGTTCTTCCATGTGCCTTAATTCTTTGTGTGTGGATGCCATGCTTTGTGCTATGGTCATCTCATGCACTTGTGCTTTTGGCATGCTTTTTGCATTCATGCATTGCTTTTCCAGTTGTTGCAAAGGTCTTACCAATTGATTTCTTTCAATATTGGTAGTGTCCAATTGCTAACAATAATTTTGACTTGATAGGTGCATAGAGCTAAAAAAGATGATCACTTTTCCTTTTTGGAGCATGTGCAAATTCCTCCTAGATTGCAAGTTACGCCTTGTCAAAGTTTCTGTGAAGAAGAGGTGGCCTTTAATGATGTGGTGTAGGGATTCATATGCTTAATTCCAAAATGTGCTTGGCAGGGGCTATGTGCTTAGGGGGCACTTAACTAATCCTATCCCTAACCAAAGCCTTAACCATGGTTCCAATAAACCAGCAAGTGAACCTAACGCCACTAACTTTTAACCACCCTATTTTCTAAGCACTCAATCATGGTTAGTTTAGTCTACCACGTGTCAAAAAATGAGAACTGTGGAGGAGGATAAGGTTTCGGGTGGGTTTTTCATTTCTCTCTGTCATCGCTAGCACCACGAAGTCACTCATCTAATGGGAGCTCGATGGGGTTTGCTGAGAAGCTGCGAGGCTCTATGGGAGAGAGCGTTGTCGGTCGTTTGAAGACGGAGATGCTAGAGGCTTGTGGACACTCATTGATGTGGGCATCGTCGGCTTTGTTGAAGGGCTAGGAGATGCGCTGCTTCATTTGAAGGTGCTGGTTGTGTGGAGGATGAGCCTTATAGGCCATCTACAATAGAGGCAGCTCATCGTAGCCATTTAGATTTGCAGTAGCAAGATGAGGCATCATTGGCTGGCATGCATGAAGGATGAGGTTGCTTGGGCTTAGAGCCGTGATAGAGTTGGAAGCGAGGTGGAGTTGGCTATTGTCATAAAAGCAACAGTCCACTGCTGCTTGTCGTGCGTTGATGGGCAGGAGAGGGTCATAGCGGGCTTTCTGTTTTGCTAAAGCCGGTTGTAGAGGAGCTGCTATAGAGCATGCATGGAGGCACGTAGGAGGCTTGTGGCAGTAGAAGGTCGATTATTGAGGTTGTGCAAATCCACAGTGGGCAGCTCATGGGCAGAGGCATTTGGAGCCGATGCAAGCTACAATGGATGTCTAATGCAAAGAACTAGAAAGGTCAAATAACTCAAAAAATGCGACTGTGTCGAATGTGCTTGATGCCACATTCCTCAAAAATACAATCCCTAAGGACATGTGATGGAAGGGCCTACCAGAGGTGCAAGCATCTTCTTTTACCTATATGATAGTGGAGCTATCTTCTGCATTGCTTTTGTTGTAGCCTCCATCTTCCTCCCTACTCTTGCCTTTGACCCTCAACCTTTGCTAAACTTTCGCATGGCTAATAGTAGGTGTTGTATTGTAGTAGTACCTATAGTTGTGCCTTAGGAGATGGGGGACTCTAAGAGGGCCTTTGTCAGCCGCCGTGAAGGAAATGCCATGAAGTCTCTTATTTGAGCTTGTAGCTGCCTTAGTCATAGATGAGTTGCCTTTGCTCTCAAAGGAGTATCAGAGGATATCTATCTTTCTATTTCTATTTCTCCAAGATCTCTCAGGAAGTTGAATTTCTCTCGCTCTTTCTCTCAATGAATTCTCTCAAGAACTCTTGAGATCTAAAACTAGTCTATGCATGCATGCAATGCCTATTGTGATAAGAGTTCTTAGTGATTGCATTCACACACAATGGATTCATGGTCTTGGTTGGTCAATTATTTTTTATGACGATCAAATATCATATTATGGAAGCTCTTGAAGAAGTGATTCTACACACTAAGTTAGTACTCAATCATCTTAGTGAGATCCTTTGAAGATCTTTTATCATCTCATTTGCATCATCATGGTGAAGATTCTTGTGTTTTGAGGGACCCAAGGAGAGGACCCAGAGTGTTATCTTCAAGATTTTTTTTGCGGACGCAAACTACCAAGATGGTATATGAATGATTGGACTGAAATTTTGTTTAATTTTCTTGAAAGGTGTAGCATTGAATAGGCATGAGGACTTGTTGGAAATCCACTAAGAAGAGTGGGACCAAGTGGCAATTGTAATGAAGTTGAGGGTTGGTATGGTGGAAATGCTTTATTGCTACAATTTTCCTTTTTGATATCCACAATACCCTCTTGCAACGCCTCAACTAGTTAATGAAACGTCTTATTCATAGTTTCTATTAGCTAGTCCCCTAACATGAATTTTCATGCATTTGCCTAATCATATGTGTCATTTGATCTCTTCATGCAGACATGTATCCATTTTACATATTACACCCTCAACCATGTTTGATTCTATTTCCTTAACTCATGTATTAATCATGCTATTAATGGAAGAAACAAATTATTATTGTGTAGAAGTAATGCTCTCACTCATGTACTTTTGTAACTCTATCTAGTACTTTCCAAGTTGATAAGGCTTAGATCCATCTATTGGAGTCGCATTTTTAGCTCATGTCTCTCTTTTTATAGAAAGAAAACTATTATCCCAATTAAGAGTTCCTTGATCAAATCATTTAAAAAGTGTGTTCCTTTGTTAGATACACTATTTAATGGACATCTGTATCTAATGATCACTTGTTCACATAAGAACTTTTGTTGTGATTTCGGCACATTCTTTCATTATTTCTCTAGCCTTTGTCCACTTTGTGAAATAGAATGTGACAACAACCACATATCATGATTGATAAGAGAGGAGGGAAAGAGGGAAAACAGAGAGTGAGGAAGAGGAAAGAGAGATTAAGAAAGAGATGAAAAGAGACGAGAGAAAGAAAGGACAAGAAGGAGAGAACAAAAGACAAAAAGAGAGATAAAGAGAGAAGAGAAAGAAAATAAGAGAGGAGAGAAAGAGAGAAAAGAGAGAGCGAGGAAGAGGAAAGAGAGAGTGAGAAAGAGAGGAGAAAAAGAGAGAAAACAGAGAAAGAAAGGAAAAGAGAGGAGAGAAAGAAAATAAGAGAGGAGAAAAAGAACAGTAAGAGAGAAAGAGAGCAAAAGAGAGGAGAGAAAGATAGATAAAAAGAGAGAAAGAGAGGAAAATAGAGGAGAGAGAAAATAAGAGAGTAGAGAAAAGAGAGGAAAAGAGAGGAGGGAAAGAGGAGATAAAATTTAGAGGAAAAAGAGAAGAGGGAGGAAGAGGAAAGAAAGAGAGAAAGAGGAGAGAATAATAAGAGAATAAGAGTAGGAAAAGAGGAGAGAGAAAATTTGAGAGGAGAGAAAAGAGAGGAAAAGAGAGGAGGGAAAGAGGAGAGGAAAAAAAATAGGAGAAAAAGAGCGAAAAGAGAGGAAAAAAGAGGGAGAGAGGAAAAGAGAGGAGAGTAGGAATAAGAAGAGAATAGGAGTAGAAAGAAGAGAATAGGAGTAGAAGGAAGAGAAAGAGAGGAGACAAGAGGAATAAGAGGAAAAAAGAAGAAGAGAAAGAAAAGAGAGGAGAAGAGAGGAGAGAAAGAAGAAGAGAATAAGATAGGAATAAGTAGAAGAGGATTTTGAAGAGAGAGTGAGGAAGAGGAAAGAGAGGAAAAGAGAGGAGACACATTTAAAAAAAGAGAGAAAGAGAGGAAGAAGAGAGGAAAGAAGAGAGAAAAGAGAGAAGAGAAAGAGAGAGAAAAAAGAAAGAAAGAGAGAAAAAAAAGGAGAGAGAAAATAAGAGAGGGGGGAAAGAGGAGAGAAAGAAGAAGGCAGGAGAAGCCAAGGTAGGAGCCCTAGAGGTGCCCATTGAGGCAGCTCCAAGAAAAGTGAATAGATCTAGGAAAGTCACCTCATATCCTTCCCATATAGGCTTCCCTTTGCACCTCCATATCCAACCTTTAGGGCTAGCCTTTATGGCCCAATTAGCCAGCCAACCACACAATTGGCTAGTTAGCTATCTACGGCTAGTTGCATAAGCCAAAATAGGCCATTTGTAGATCTATTAAAGGGGGACCTTCCCCCTCATTCTAGCATCCAAGCAAGGTGCAGCAGCCTCTAGCCCCTCCAAAATCCATGCAGGATAGCAGCAAGTTCCACTAGTCCCAAGTGTAATTAAAAGTGGATGTCCATGCCGCGCCATAGCCAAGCTCATATTAGAGGTTTGGGGTTCTATTTTAGAAGATTTTCCTTTTCAATTTTATCTCTTTTATAGCTCTTTCTTAACCTTTTCTCAGCTCCACATCTCTCAACATTCACACAGTTTTCTCAAGCTCCATGCCTCTCAATTTTGTATCCTCCCATCATCTATCTTACTCACGCACCTTGGTTGCATGCCCATGGATAGTACAAGCCTCTTGATAGCCTTGTATATGAGAGTGCTCTCAACGAAAGCAAGAACGGAAGAGGGAGAGAGAGAAACAGAGAGCCACACAAGTTTTGGTAGGGCTGAACCACCCTAATCTTCTTTTTCATTCATTTATATATGTGTTTGAGTATTGTACATAACCGGGGTAAAGGCACAGTGACCTTTAACCCCCACAACCTCCCACTTAAAGGACAATGTGCCTTTAAGGGAGAACAACCAATGAGCATACTATCCAATGCCCATCAATACACGACAATACTCAAACCGCTGACTAGGTAGACTCTTCGTCAGCATATCTGCACGGTTATCATCTGTATAAACCTTGACAAGCTCTATGCGCTTGTCCTCAAGTGCCTCCCTGATGAAATGGTACTTGACCTCAATGTGTTTGGTCTTTGCATGAAAGACCGGATTCCGTGCTAGCTGAATAGCACTCATGGAATCACTATGCAATGTTGGTACACCTGAATGAATCCCCAAATCTCCCACTAGCTGATCAAGCCATATAGCCTCCTTGCAACCCTCTGTGGCTGCAACATACTTAGCCTCTGTGGTAGACAAAGCAACCCACTTCTGTGCATGAGACATCCACGACACTGCACCACCTGCAAAGGTGAACACATAACCAGAAGTGGATCTCCTACTATCCACATGCCTTGCATAGTCTGAGTCTATGGACCCAAGTACACGCATGTCTCCTCTACCAAAGCAGATGCACATCTCCTTGGTACCCTTCATGTACCTGATGATGCACTTAACTGCCTCCCAATGCCTCTTTCCTGGATTAGCCATATACCGGCTAACAACTCCCACTGCAAATGCAATGTCTGGTCTAGTAGCTATCATAGCATACATAAGACTCCCAATTGCTGATGCATAAGGAACCTTGGCCATCGTGGCCCTTTCCTCATCTAATTTGGGACTATCTGTATGACTCAGTTTCACATATGGAGGCAATGGAGTACTCACTGCCTTCCCCCCCTCCATATTGAAAAGCTACAGTACTTTTGTAACATACTCTTTTTGTGAAAGCCAAAGGAGTTTCCTACTCCCATCACATGTGATGGGCATACCAAGAATATGACCTGCAAGTCCCAAATCCTTCATATCAAAGGCCTCATGCAACTTGGCCTTTAATGCATCTAGCTCATAAGTATTCTTGCTAGCCAATAGCATATCATCCACATATAGTGCCAAGATTATCAGGCTATTATCCTTAGCCCTTTTAGTGTAGAGGCAGTGATCAATTTCACTCCTTCTAAAACCTTGGGACTGAATGAAAGCATCAAACTTCTGATACCATTCTCTAGGCACTTGCTTAAGACCATAGAGACTCTTCTTTAGCTTGCAAACTAAATGCTCTTTGCCCTTTTCTTCAAAGCCTTCCGACTGCACCATGTAAATTTCCTCATGCAAATCCCCATGCAAGAAAGCTGTCTTGACATCCATCTGCATAAGCTCCATACCCTCTGATGCCACTATTCCAAGCATGCATCTAAGTGTGGTCATCTTCACAACTGGAGAGAATATCTCATCAAAGTCCACACCCTTCTCTTACTCAAACCCTTTAGCGACCAAATGGGCCTTGTACCTAGGCACATCATCACCTGTGACCTTCATTTTGTAGACCCATTTACATGGCAATGCTTTCTTTCCATGTGGCCAAGAAACCAAGTCCCAAGTCTTATTCTTCATAAATGAACTCATATCTACTTTTATAGCATACTCCCACTTGCGTTGATCCTCACAAATCATAGCCTCTCTGTAGCAAGAAGGCTCCCCGCAATCAGTAAGCATCACATAGTCTACCCCTGGAACAAACCTATTAGGCAGTCTAGACACTCTAGATGATCTTCTCAAGGGCATTTCAGCTTGCTGTCCCACCTACATATCAGCCACAGCCACATTTGGCTCATCATTTCCACCAATAGATGATCCATCATTTACCCTTGATTGTATACCTGTGGGAGTACTTGGTGGTACCATTTCTTGCACATTTGGTGCATGGACAGCTTGCTGTCTATCAACATATGCAGGTGGATTCACATCCTGGAAAGTGATTCTCCTCATTTCCACATCCCTCATGGGTGCCTTATGCATCTTCTTCTCATTGAAGACTACATCATGGCTGCATATGATCCTCTTTGCTTCTGGATCCCAGAAACGATAGCCCATCTCTCCACTTTCACCATAACCCAGAAAGATGCATTTCCTAGACTTAGGATCTAGCTTCTTTTGAAGCTCTTTTGGCACATGTGCATATGCCTCACACCCAAATATACACAAATGAGAGTAAGAGGGCATCTTGCCACTCCATGCCTCTTCACGAATACCACCATCCAAACTCTTACTAGGTGATCTATTGATCACATGCACTGCAGTCTTCATTGCCTCAGCCCAAAAACCATCAAAAAGACTTGCATTGGAAAGCATGCATTGCAACCTTTCTTGAATGGTATGGTTCATATTTTCTGCAATTGGATTTTGCTCTGGAGTACGAGGGGATGTGAGCTCCCTCTTAATCCCATGTGTATCACAGAAATGCTGAAAGTCATGAGAGAGATACTCTCCACCATTGTCAGTCCATAGGCATTTAAGCATTCTACCTGACTGATTCTCAACCAAGGCTAGCCATTTTTGAAATACCTGGAACACATCACTCTTCTGAGCTATAGCATAAGCCCACACTTTCCTAGTTGCATCATCAATGAATGTCACATGGTATTCAGCCCCACCTAATGACCTGTAGGCATGGGACCACATACGTTTGAATGCACCAAATCAAGCTTTTCAAACTCTTTCTTTCCCTTTCTTTTATTGGCTGATTTAGTCTGCTTCCCATAGAGACAGTGCTCACAAAATTCAAAATCAGAGAAAGAGTTTCATTCCATTCTGGCTCATGTGCCCCAACCTGCAATGCCACAAAAAAGTGCTTGGCTGCTCGGTTATTGCAACAACATGATCAAATACCCCTGATACATGTAAGGGATACAAAGTCCCACACTTGGCACCCCTGGCCAAAAGCATAGAGCCCTTCTGAATTTTCCAACTCTAAAAGCCAAAAGTGGTGTGAAAACCAGCATCATCTAGCTGACCCACTGAAATAAGACTCTTGGTCAACTTAGGCACATGTCTCACATGTTTCAAAATAAATGCAGACCCATTTGCAAAAGAAAACTTTATGTCACCTACTCCCACTATGTCACATGCATAGTCATTTCCAAGATGCACACAACCTGTCTTTCCACTGTCATAAGTGGAGAACCATTCCCTATGGGGAGTAACATGGAATGAAGCACCAGAATCCAAAATCCAATCCTGGGAATATGCACCATTTGAAGTGGTAAGCAACTCTGCAGATAAACTAACGTCATTGTCACTATCGTGTGTGACTACATTGATCTCCTCGATCTTCACTTTTCCTTTGTCCTCCCTTGGGGACTCTCTTCCTTTTGATTTGCACCCCAATTTTCATTCTTTTTCTTATCCTTTTGCTCTCTTTTCAGCTTGTAGCAATCCTTTTTCATATGGCCCTTCTTGCCACAGTAGTAACACTCAATGTTCCATGCCCTGGATTTGCTACGAGACTTTCCTCTTTCTTGGGACTTCCCCCTGAACTGTGATCTACCCCTTTGCACATTTAAGGATACATCCTGCTTGTTGCCGTCCATAGACTTCCATCTAATCTCATCGGCCAACAAGCTACCCACAACATCATCAAATTTCAGTACTCCGCCAGGTGCAGAGTTATTAACAGCTGTACGGAAGGTATCCCATGAGGATGGCAATGAACATAAGAGAAATATTGCCTTAGTCTCCGCATCAAAATTCATCTTCTGAGCCTGAAGCTGGCTGAAAATAATATTGAATTCATTTAAGTGAGAAGCAATGGAGACCCCTTCCTTCATCTGCCACTCAAACAACCTCTTCATGAGGTAAACTTTATTAGAGGCAGTTTCCTTCTCATAAGTGGTACATTTTATTCCACAAATCTTTTGTAGTCTGCTCATTTACTACTGTGAAATAAACTGACTCTGCAAGATGAAGTCTAATAGTAGACTTTGCTAATGCATCCAACTCATTCCAATCATCCTTAGACATATTTGCAGGCTTAGCTTCAATCCCTACCAAGGGTTCAATCTGCTTCTTTTGAATAAGCACATCCCTTATCTGTTCTTTCCACAAAGAAAGTTTGTCCCATCAAACTTTTTAATGCTGAAAAACTCCTTTTTAGACATGGAAGAGGATGCCATGATGCAAATAAAGCAAAATCCTAAATGCTAGTGCCTATAAGAGAGAATCACACCAAATACCAGGTGCACCCAAATGTGTATGCCACAATAGACTAAAATATCACCAAAACTCAAAAGCATCAAAGATGCAGCTGACTCATGTGCATGTACTATGCATCCATATGAGAAAATCTGGCCCAAAAGAAAATGCCAACTGCAATGGCAATCCAAAATGCCAATAAGTGCCAAATGACTCAAGCATAAACATCGTCCACTGGCATATGCATTAATAATATCTCATCCAAGAGAGCGTAGCACTATCAATGCATCACCTACAATGTGTCAAAGCTGTCCCTTAGCATAAAATAGCATCCATGTGCAAAGCGTCCATAAAAATAGCATCCCACAAGGCAATTTGGGCCTATCAGCTCACCACAATGCATCCAAATGGCCTATAAATCATCCACTGCAACCCAATGCACACCACGAATGAGCGCACACACTGCTCAAACTGCAACCAGAGTGATCTGCATAAGGTATGCTCAAGAAATCATAGTCCCACGGTAATGACCGCTACTAAAAATAGAACCTGAGATGCCTCAAAACATGGGCGCCATTGCATAATTGGACTCAGCAAGAAAATCTGCAAATATCTCCCTTCTGCCAAAACTCCAAAATCCCAACTGATGAGTGAGAAATGGGAGTCAACACTTATCCACTGCCATGTGGCATAAATCTAAGGTTTCAAAAACCTTAGAATGAAAAATGCATAACAGAGAGACGAAATCAAATACACACAGATCTATAACTCTATAAATCCTCCACAGAATTGCATAAGAACTGACAGGTAAAGGTTTTTAGGTGTCCGGAACGCAATGGGACAGACGGTTTTGGAAACCATGGTCTCAATCACTGGGTCTAACACACGGACTAAAAAACGTTTTTGGAAATAGAGCTGTTTGTAAACTCCACCAGAGTGTGAATGATGAGCAACATAGAAGTTTTAGGACCTCTTGAGTCCATCGGAACTGACAGATCTGCAAATGGTTGCTCCAAACTTGAGTTCCAACACCCGGGTAGAAAAATGCAGAAACTGACACAATGAGCCAGAAATCCAATGAAATGATCCCAGATTCAAGAATGAAGGTGTTTCCAAGCTCTTGAAGTGAAGTGGATACCAAAAGCAATTAATAGTTGCCTCTACAAGTCAATACGGAGTCTCTGTTATCGAACAGAGCAGGGAAAAGCTCAAAAAACGACTTTTTCTTTGAAAACACTTAACAAGCTCTCAAAACCACTTCGCAAAACCAAAGTGACTTTTCCAAAGAATCCTCTAAGGCTACACACTCGAATGCAAGTAAAGTCACCCACAAAGCTTCCCACAGAGCTTCTCCTTTCTCCCACAGAGCTGCTAAGCTTCAAGCATTCATGCACGCTCAGCTAGATCACTCGGGCTCTGATACCAGTTGAGAGTGCTCTCAATGGAAGCAAGAACGGAAGAGGGAGAGAGAGAAACAGAGAGCCACACAAGTTTTGGTAGGTGCAGAACCACCCTAATCTTCTTTTTCATTCATTTATATATGTGTTTGAGTATTGTACATAACCGAGGTAAAGGCACAGTGACCTTTAACCCCCACAGTAAAGTGGTCTATGTTGATGGTGTGGGTAACATTAGACCTTAGTCATGGATGGTATATTTCTTACTCACACTTGGGTCATTATAAGAGTTGTATTTTGTGCTCTCTTGAGGAATGTTCTGTATTTACAGGATTTCCAAGTGTAAAGCAAAGGTTTCCCTATTTGGGGAAGGGGGCCTTTAGTGGTATGTATAGGGATTCAATCTGGAGTCATCTCCATTTCTCTATCTGTAAAACTCTCTCTTTCTTCCTCATTGTGGTGCATATGCAAAAATAAAAAGTTATATGGAATTCATGACCATAGAAGAGGTTTGTTGAATGTAAAGATGTTTTCAGATTTAAATATTAACTAAAGTTTTTTATCCTCTTATATTATTTGGATCAAATGGTTTAATTTTGATCTAATGGTCAATGATCTTTGATAGCCTTGTATAGTGCTCTATGTTGATGGTGTGGGTAGCATTGGACCTTGGTCATGGTTGGTCTGTTTCTTAGGCATTCGTGGGTTAGCTTGTAGCATTTGAGGTCATTTTTAGAGTTTTATTTTGTGCTCTCTTGAGGAGTGTTTTGTATTTACAATCTCTCCAAGTATAAAGAAATTTTTTTCCTATTTGGGGAAGGGGCACTGGTGGGTATAGGGACCCAATTTGGTGTCATTTCCATCTCAGGGGGGTCACTCATCATATGTAACCCTATCACGTGAGTTCAACAGAAGGATTTTTTATATTTCTAAAATTTACAGAAATAAATATACATAAGGGACTATTTAAAATAGTTTTGGAAAAAATTTACAGATTTGTATAGAAAAGGGGTACATTTTATTAATGAAATTTTTTACAGATAAGGGACTTTAAATATAGGCCTTGAACGCACGTGATATAGAGGGTTTATACATAGTGACCCCCCTGAGATTTCCATTTCTCTAGTCCTAAAACTCTCTCT